>NW_024387520.1:0-97500 GCF_900408965.1 Simochromis diagramma | reverse complement strand
CATATTCAATCAAATCAGCAAAGTTTGTGACTTTTTGGTGAGGAGTAAGGCATGATAAATCTAACCTTCTTTGGAATATAGAAAACAAAATAAAACAAAAGCCCTAACCTTTTTATACATTGAAGTAAAAGTCAGATTTTAGAAAAGTGTATGCCCTGCAGAACCAATCAGAACGTGGGACAGGAGGACAAAGGATAAAAATGCTGTCCAGTCCTGCGTAAAGTGGGACATCCGATCACCCTTGTCCTGCACCACCCTCACACACTTGTCTCCCACTCATGACAGTACCAGTTTCTCTCCTGGCGCCTTTTCATGTGCCTTCTCTATATCCATAGAGACATGGTCCAACTCCTTCTGACCTTCTCTAAACTTCTCCATCAACACTATCACAGCTTAAAGTTGAAAAGTAATAATGATAATAATTAGAAAAATAGAGTAATCGCTTATTCAAGTACACCAGTGTGGCTAAGTGATACGTGGTGGCGCTGTAGAGTCAGCATACCCACTATTCAGTCCGCGAAGAAAAACACAACGACGGAAGTAAAGAAGACAAACCGGAACATAAACAAAGGCTCAGCGTGACTCTGAAAGAGTGAGCCTGTGACACCTGTTGTTTTTTTCTGGATTAGAGAAATGAAAACTGTCTCTCTGTTAGGGTCTGGTGTGTTGTGATGTGATGTCCGTGTTTGTACCGATCACCAGCTTTGTGCGCATGCGGCTCACATGGATAGGCTCTCTGCTGCTTAGACCCCCTCCCACTGGACTCAGGTGTGTGTTGGCAGCCGGTAAAAAGGACCTGATAGACCTTCCTGTCCTGGTCGAGGATGAGCTCGAAGAGCAGTTTGTGAGAGGATCTGGACCCGGAGGACAGGCGACCAACAAAACCAGCAACTGCGTGGTGCTAAAGCACATCCCCACTGGGATCGTGGTGAAGGTGCTTTTTGTTCACCAATAGTTAATCGTGTAATGGTGTCCAGTACATCTGGAATACCTTTGATATTGTTTGTTGTCTTTTAATCTCCTCTCCAGTGCCACCAGACCAGATCTGTGGACATAAATCGAAAACGTGCCCGAGAGATTATGAGGGAGAAACTCGACGTTGCATACAAAGGAGAGCTCAGTGAAGTTGTGATGAAGAAGAAGGAGTCTGTGCTCAGGAAGCAAGAAAAGAGGAGGAAGGCCAACGAGAACCTGGAGAGAAAGAGACTGTTGAAAGAAGCGCTGGCTGCAGACTCCAAGCCCGGAAATGACACTGTATGATTGGTGTGTGTGTGTGTGTGTGTGTGTGTGTGTGTGTGTGTGGTCGGTGAGGTCAGAGATACTTGAATGATCCTGCACGTTGTGTCTGTAAAGCCTCAGTCTGAAGAAGTGCTGTCAGCTCTAATAACAAGATTTAATTTGTTTAGCTTCAGACAGGCACAGTATCAGTGTGTCATATAAGGGTTAAAATAAAGTTATGTGTGATTGGTTGTTTATTCGTGTGAGTCTAAACTTGAGTTAAATAGGGGGGTCTGCTTCGTTTACCTTTAGATTGAAGTAGGATGGCAAAAATTTTGGAAGCCATGGAGCATTCAGCATATTTGAATTTCACAAGAAAAAGCTTAAAAAGAGACGAGTTGATCTGTGGATGTCTTCACGTTGAAACCTAAAGGTGTCACCAGGACACAGTAATATATAAGTGGACCTATTGCAAATGAACATAAAAAACGTTTGCTTCTATTTATACTGATTATAGGATGCTGAAAAATTGCATTGAAATGAATTACAGTTGCTGGACACTTTAAGTACCTTGCTGCTACCCAGTTAGATCCCTTTTGCCTCCAGAGCTACCTAAATTCTTTTCACATAGATTCAAGATGGTGTCAGAAACATTCCTCTTTGGTCCATACCGGCATAATAGCATTGCACAGATTTGTAGGCTGAATATCCATGATATAAATGTCCTGTTCAATCACATCCAAAAGGGGCTCTATTGAATTGAGATCTGGTGACTGTGGAGGCAATTTGAGTACTCAAGCAGTTTAAGATGCTTTTGGCTTTATGACATCGTGTGTTATCCATCAGAAAATGGGTGCTCTGTGGTCATAAAGGGATGCTCAGCAACAATATTCAGTTGGCACCAAGGGGCATAAAGTATGCCAAGGAAATACCATAACAAGTGGTTATTGGAGTTACTGTTACCTTCCTATCAGCTCAAAGCAGTCTGGCCTCCTCTGACTTCTATAATCAAGAAGGCATTTTAACCCAGAGAACTGCTGCTCACTGGATATCTTTACTCATTCAGACCATTATCTGAAAACACTAAAGATGGTTGTGTGGGAAAATCCCAGCGGATCAGCAGTTTTTTTTTTTTTACAATACTCAGACCAGTACGTCTGCATAATTTTTAACAGTACCTCTTACATCCTTTTGCCACTAGATGTCAGTAAAAATCTCTTTCTCTACATTAATAGGATGTTTTATTTGGAAAGTTTTATTTAAAAAGCAAATGTGGGTCTGTGCTCAATTCTAGCCATATCTAAGTAAAAATCATGATCTCTAGCTGTAAGTTATTGTCTTTTATTCTTATCTTTGCGATGTTATATTCCGTTAATATTACTTTTTGGATTTATAAGCTCTTTACAGGTAAACAGGCAAAACAGATTGTTTTGTGTTGCTATTAAAATAATTATCATTAACTGTTATTTAATGCCACTGAGAAAAACTTTTGCAAAGAGACCGATAACACGCAGAGCCGTCAGCTGGGGCCAATCAGAGAGCTGTTTTCAAACCCAAGCCCCTCCCGTCTGTACTTAAGAGCCAATGAGAAGCGGAGTAGTATTTTTAAATCCTCCACGCTCTCTCCGGAGTGATGCGGTCTGATATTTGTCGTTGCAGTGAACTGAGTACAGTAAGGAACCAGAAGACACAGGACTGCATTTAACAGCTCCCACGTCCTCTGTGGATTTTTATTTGTGTACTGACATGGCAAAAGGTAACTGAGACGTGTTTCTGTTTGTGTAGTAGCTGACTGCTAAATGCTAGTTAGCGCAAAAAAAGGGACTAGGTTTGTTAAAATACACGTGGCTGTTTACAAATAAAACTCAGCGGTAGTGGCTTTTTGTCGTATATGTCAATGAATTGTTAGATAGAAGAGCTCAAATTTATTCATGTCTATGTTTATGCAGGGAAGAAAAATGTGCTGAGAGTCGACAAAAAGCCAGAGAACCCTGCTGAAGATACAGTAACCTCACTGACGGAGACAAAGGAAAACAAGCCAGCAAATAACAAGGTAACAAGGCTCTCCTCAGCTTATGCATCTCCAAACCAGGAAGCTCACATTTTCTGGTAAACCAATTAGTGTTACTCTTGCAAGGGGTAAATCCTCCGCTTCATGTTGTGAACTAGGGGTTTCAAAAATAAGGGCCCGGAGACCAGAAGCTGCCCGGCAGGTATTCCAGTACGGCCCAACTGGACAGGTTGAAAGAAGACCTACATTTTGGACTTTTAACTTTAATGTTATAGGTTTTACAGCTTTAGCTTTACTGATAAACACCTCCCTTCTGAGTATTCATGCTACACCAAAGTAACTGGGTTGATAGTTACAAAATATCTAATCAAAGTGGGCTTTATCTAGCTAGTGGATGTAAAATAAGTATGACATTCCCTCTAGGTCCTTCATGTCCTTACTCAGAGTCCGGCCACAGTGGACACCTGGTTTCAGTTCAGCTATTTGTATGTTATAACTTACTCCTTCTCTGTGGCTGAGTGAATGACCAACAGTAGTACAAGGATTCACTGACCATGTTAGTGAATTCTTGTGAGAGAAACTTTGCTTGACACAAGTAGAGAGGGAGAAAAACTTGAACATTTAATTTGAGCAATTTGAAATTTAGGCCTGTGGCTTGCAAATGGCAGAAAAATATTAATGCCTCATCTTTTTTACAGTTTGCGCACTGTATGGGTCAGGAATGTATGCTCCTAATTTACTTTAGATTGCTGCATCCACATTCCTGTACTTGATATAAACTGGATATTTGAATCGGTTAAATTGTGAGCAAATTTTCCTGCAAGTCCTGTCAGAAAATCTCAGTTTAGTGTTCCCTTTTATATATGTTATAAAGTATTGAATGAGTGAGAAACAGCTGATTATGGACAGAGTCTTTGTTAGAGTTGCCAGACCAAGCCGTGCAGTTTTTGCAATTTGTTCATGGTTTGTTTTTTGTTTTTTGGACTCGGCTGGATTAAAGCGATGGATAAAATCTGTTTTCTGTTCTCAAAGGTGCTGGAAAGCACAGTGCTAAGTGTGCAACATGTCTCTAGATTTAGACAAGTTTCTGAACAGTGATGAAATGCTACACTTTGTTTATTGCATCAGATCACTCTCATACAGCTTTCTTTTTATGACCCATGTTTATAATGATTTTTGTAGGGTTGTAAAGGTAACGTGCAGACAGTTCTCCCAAGTCTACGGACTCCAAGCAAGCCCAGGTCCCCTCTGAGTGACAGCTCAAGCACGCTCATTCAGGAAGGAAATGATTCGGATTCAACTAAACCAGATATGCCAAGACTGAAAAAAGGTATAAATTCTTAAATTAAGCACTTACTCTGTTATTTCACTGTTGTCCTTTTAGTTGCTGTTTTATCAGCATTCATGTGAGCTACACAACTTTCCAGGCTACTAGTAGTAGTAGTAGCGCTCACTGATCTGTTCTTCTTAAATATTTGTGGTGTTTTTGTTTCTTCTGCGTTTAAGGCTCACCCAATAAAATGAAAGCTGAGGTATCCAAAGTCCAGAAGGCTGAAATGGCTTGTCATAGTGATGAAACAAGAGAAAAGGCCTCTGAGCAACCAAGCTCCACCTCGCATACTGACGTCAGGTCTGCAACAGATGGCAGTGTCCCAAAATCCAAGTCTCGGGGCAGAAATGGACACAAGCTGGGAGCAAAAAAGTGAGTACATGTCGCCAACGTGCCAGTCTCATTAAAAACACGGGGGGGCACGGACTCTTTCACACTCACTTGCACAATCATAATGACTTATTACTCTGATGTCTCTTGTTTTCAGGATGGAGAGTAAAGCTCTTCAAAACAGAAAGGTCACGGACTACTTTCCCATCAGGCGCAGTAACAGAAAAACAAATGCAGAGTTAAAGGTCTGTATTGATTAATACTTTTCCAGATTTCTGAAAGGACTTCATACTTTCTGGGTTTTTTTTTTTTTTTTTGTTTTTGAGAAAGCCACTAAATGCTGACCTATGACTCATTAAAGCATAGAAGAGGCACCCAACTCGAGGGATGAACCATGAGTTGTGTCTACACAGTTGGCAAAGAAACAGTTAAATAACACAGTGTGTGTGTGTGTGTGTGTGTGTGTGTGTGTGTGTGTGTGTGTGTGTGTGTGTGTCCCTTAAAATCACTGAAGCCTCATTGGAAATGGTCTCTGTGGAGTGGCTGTCGAGCAATTCTTAAGGGAGGGGGGGGGAACTATTAAAACAAAATGTATATAAAGTTGTCTTGATGTTCTCTTTTAAAAAAACTAAATGATCTAATCACTGTTAACAGAGTGAACAACACAAGCACCTCGATGACCTGATAAAGAATGACACTGAAGAAGGAATGGAGGTAATGTTTACATTTGTGCCACTACAAAACTCTGCATGCAGACATGATCCCTGAATGCTGGTTAAGCAACATTTGCTAATCCAGTGTACATTTCCATTGTGAACAGGTCAAAAACATAGACTGCAAGGGGAGAGGGGTATTCGCTGTGAGTGGTTTCAAAAGGGGAGATTTTGTCGTGGAGTATCACGGAGACCTGCTGGACCTGGCTGAAGCTAAAATCAGAGAGGCCCAGTACGCTGAGGATCCTCAAACAGGCTGTTACATGTACTACTTCCAGTATCAATCCAAAACTTACTGGTAAGTCCAAATGGCATCGCTCTGCAAGAGGTCTCACACCCGTGCACACAAACCTTCAAAGTATGTGAGATTAATCTTTAATCATCAGTTTATTCAGTGTTGGCGTCTCACCATAGACCTGTATATATTCACCCTATGACTTTTTTTTTTTTTTTTTTTTATAAGAATCATAAAAACATGTCTGTTCTTTAGGATGAGTAATTCTTTAATACAAAAAGCACTGTTATAAAACTTTATTCTAGCTGACATTTATTAAGACATCGCCTAGAATTAAAAACAAAAGTTTAATAGCTGTGATTTTAGTATGGACACCTGTCTTGTGTTGTGACAGTCATGTCTGTATCTGTGTATCACAGTGTTGATGCCACAAAGGAAACGAGTCGGTTCGGTAGGCTGATCAACCACTGTAAAACTGGAAACTGCCAGACGAGGCTTCACCCCATCGATGGAACGCCTCACCTGATCTTGGTCGCCTCCAGAGACATCAATGCAGGCGAGGAGCTGCTTTACGATTATGGCGATCGGAGTAAAGCCTCAATCCTTGCTCACCCATGGCTCAAACACTGAGACCTTGACTTTTTTTTTTTTTTTTTTTTTTTTTTTCTCGTTAATATATGAATTTGTCCCGTCTGCTGTCCAGTTTCTTTATGGAAAAAGATGTGATACTTGAAATGTTTTATTTTGTATAGATGCTAAAACTTCAGCTGGTGAAGTGTATATTTTTTGCAAAATTTTATCAGGATTTTATATCTCTATGAAATGTAGCAGTCATTTTCTTTGAGAAGCAGGTTTGCACTGTGAACGGGGTTTCCTTTAGTAATTGTCATTCTAGCTTTTGTAAATTATTACATGTGCTGTAAATTGAGGAATAAAGCGGTCTTCATTCCTGCCGTGACATGATTGGTGGTGCATTCGATGATTAAATAAGGGACACATCTACTATCCTCCAGGTGGGACAAGACCATATCGTGCATCGGGGGTTTCAAACATTAGGCCAGGAGCCTGAATTGGCCTGGCGAAGACTCCAATGTGACCCATGGGATGGCTTTTTCAAACATTGTGAATTTTGTTTGTGTGTTTTTTTTTTTTTTTTTGTTTTTTTTTTGTTTTTTTTTTTTAACTATATTTTCACAGGTTTTACAGCCTGGGCCATTCACAGCACACCAAAGTAATTAAATTATAGTTTGTTTGTTTTTTATTCATTTATTTATTTATTTTTTTTACACATTTACTTCTTTCAATTTAAGCCCAAAGAGTCATGTTGGCAGATTTCTTTCACTTACTACAGCAGTGTTTCTTCTCCGTGAGACCTTCTGTTGAAATTGCAAAGTGACAGTACATTATGAATTGTTCTGTTATAGCCCAGCCACTACTGTGATCACAGTGATGATATTTAACATTTAGAGCCACTTAATTATGGGCTGGTTCCCATATGCAACACATGTCATTCTTGCTTCATTCATACAATGAACACAACTCCGCTGAGTCCAGTCTCTAGCCATGCAGTCTGAAGCGCCATTGGTGACCTGTTCCACCTCCTGCGCTACTGTCACCTCATAATTAAACTCACAACATGATGCAGTGTGATGCATTTTTATTAAAATCTTAAATAGTAAAAGGCTAAAAGTGTAATTACTCTGTCATCTTTAATAACTTAAAACAACATGAATACAAATAACTGTCTATATTTCACCTAATACCTGTATAATAAACACTACATCTGTGCCTCTTCCCTCCTTTTTAATCGCCTAATTCCTACATTTATTTTAGCAATTGAAACATCCGTCAACATAGCGTACTGAAATTGATGTCCAGGTCAGAGGCAGGAGGACGTAGGAGAGGAGGGCACAAAGAAATAAAAGCCCATGTAGAGGGGCTTGTATCCAGCAATGGTCCCCAGCAGATACTGAACTCTAAATACTATGTTGCATGGTCCCTCCATGTTATATGTCCACAAATTCTTTAGTGCAGTTAGGAGATAAAAGCAAAATTTGCTACAAAATTTCTTTAAAACTTACCTGATGAGGCTTTAAGAGTGAAAGTAGGAATATTTCCACACATGCAGCTAGCACTTGAGATTGGGTTAAACAAGTGTGTAGTGTTAAAGCCATTTATCAGTGAGGCTAATTTGGGGGGGGGTGGAAAAAGGGTTCATTTGTTAGAGAGCAAGAAAATGGGACCCTGCAGCAATGAAAAAGGTCATGTGGTTCAAAGGGTGCAGATTTACTCCGTTCCAGAGTGATGGGCATCTTAGGATAAGAAGAGAGGGGATGATGTGATGTAGCAGTCAAGCCTACAGTACGAGCCTGTGGGAGCAGTGTTACGATGTGGTGGTTGGTGACTAATCTAAATATACTGAGTGACCAGGTTTTTCCATCAATGCATGAACTGAACTGTCAACAAAGCTAAAGACAGTTCAGTGAAATATGAGAGTGGGTTACCTTTTTGTCCCGCATACCCTTCTTCACACAAAACAGAAGTCAACGAGAGGACTTCAGCAAGAACAAAGCCTTGTAATCTGCTGATTAAAGCCTGTAAATTTATGCTGTAATTTGTGTATTAGCAATATTTTTGGCATCTGGCTAAAATATGATAAAACAAAAGCTTTTTAAATATTCAACTTGAGACAAAACACAAGTACAATCAAATTTATTATTAGATTTTGATTGGGTATTTTACCTTCATTAACAACATAGAGATGAGTGATGGGAATGTGCCTACATAAAGACCTTATCGTGGCTCATTAAAAAAAAAAAAGCAAAAAAAAAGCTGATGTTCAAGTTTATAAATAATTATAAACTTGAACATCTAACATGATCATCACTTGTTAAATAATACTTTCCAGTTTCCTTTCCATATCTTATTTTTACAGAATTAAAAGATGTCTACTCTAAAAACATCTTAGGTTAAAAATTAGTACAAAATATAATGCTTATTAAAACTGACAAATACTTCTTAAAAAAGTACAAAAGGAGTTTAATTGTGCCGACAAATCCTGCTTGTCTCCTACATGGTCAGTTCACCGTGAAAGCTTTTCTTCTCATTTTCGCCTGAATGAAAACCTACAAACAGAAAGGTCAGAGTTAGCTGAAGGAGCGCTGGTGAACATGGAGCACGCAAACAACGCTGCATCACGGGAGGCTGTGATTACTGACGGAAGCATTTTGGCAGAGGCGTACTCTCTCTCTGCGTCTCGTTCACTGCTCAGACAAACATCCTGAGCGTCAGCATGAATTCACCCAGTCACAAGTATATCATTAGGAGACAGGAGACGGGCTGTGAGAACAATCTCCCTGCTAGCTTATTACAGCATCATGTGGTTGCTGCTCAGAATTCTTCTGAATCCTTTCCATTTGAGGTGCACGGCTTAAAACAAGACCTACTTTTACTTCCTTTTTTCCGCTTTCTATATATTATTTTTAGTCATCTGTAAATACTTTTGTTGGTAAACCGAGCCAGCTTGTTACTCACAGTTTGCCTATGGTCGTCTTCTCTTCTTTCGTGTCGTTTATCATGGCTGCTCTGTGCTCTGTAGCTGCTGGTGTCTCCACCTGCCATGGTGGAGATGGAGACACCTCCACCATGGCTGGTTCAGCCTGTGGCAGGATCCCACTGCAGAAGAACAGGGATATTTATGATCACTAAGAGTATTTTATAAGACAGGCTAACATTTCATTTTATGAGACATGATCGATCTTGTTGCTTTAAAATGACAACAAATAAAAAAAACATGATGTGATTGACAATGAAATGTGAGGCTTCTATAATATGCATATATCTTTTTGCGTTCATTGGCTAATTGTGGTTCTTATATTTGTGCGCTCAAAGTTATAATTACATAGTCACATTCACTCATTGGCACTTTATTAGGTACACCTCTTCAACTGCTTTTTAACAAAAATATCTAATCAGCCAATCACATGGCAGCAGCACAATAGATTCATGCACGTAGACCTGGTCAAGAGGAGGTGCTGAACTTTAAACCAAACATCAGAACAGAGATGAAAGGTGGTTTAAGTGACTTTGAAAGTAGCATGGGGGTCAAACTAGACATGCTAGTCTGAGTATGTCATAAACTGCTGATCTGCTGGGATTTTCCCACGTGACCATCTCTATGGTTTACAGAGGCTAGCCTTATAAAGACCAGCTCAGATCAGAAACTGAGGCTCAAATTCACACGGTCTCACCAAAATTAGACAACAGAAAATTAGAAAAATGGTGCCTGGTCTGAGGAATCTCGAGTTCTACTGCAATGGCAGGGTCAGAATTTGCCATAAAACAAGATGAAAACACAGCTCAATTCTGCCTTGTTTGAATGGTTCAGGTATGTGGTGGTGGTCATGGTATACTGATGCGGAGGATATTTTCTTGACACACTTTGGGCTTCTTTGTACCAAATGAGCATCGTAGAAACCATCTACCTGATCTTTAGAACTACTGTGTACGCATCCTCAGATGGCCGCTTCCATAACAGGCCGTGTCACAAAGCTCAGAGCATCTCAAACTGGTGTCCTGAACATGATAGTGAGTTCAGCTCAAATGGCAACCACAGTCACCAAATCTAACAGCCTCTAACAGCCCACAAGTCTGCAGCAATGGTGTGATGCTGTCATGTCAACATCAAAATCTGAGGAATGTTTCCAACTCCTTGCTGAATCTGTGCCACAAAGAATTAAAGGTTTGAAGGCAAAAGGTGGTCCAACCTACTACTAGCACACTAGCAAGTTGTACCTAATAGAGTGGCTGATCATTGTATGCATTTCCCCATGGACTCAGTGTAATTCTAGTTGAAACTGATATGAGATTCAAGCCAGTCTGACATAGCATTATACAGCAGCCCATCAATAAATCCTCTTACAAGCGCACAGTCTTCAGGTGTATTGACACTGAGCTGGTGCATTAGCTACACGTTTCTGATATAAATAAAGATTTATCATTATTTTATGTACTCTTAGAAGCCAGAGTGAACTTTACATTTCACACCGGTTACCTCTTGTACAGCTGAAGCTCCTCCTGGGCCACCATGAGCTGAGCCTTCAGCTGGTTCCTCTCTTGCAGCACCTCCTTCAGCTCCTGCATAGTGAATCGGGGTCTGTTGGGGTCTGTCAGGTCCACCACCAGCTGGTTCGGTCCCGAAGTCTGCTGTGATTAAAGGAACAAAAAGCCATATTTAAAGGTCTACTTCTATCTGACAAGAGCCTGAACTATAGAGCGTCAAACTCACCGCGCCAGGCCTGGAGGAGCCCTCCTTGATGATCCTATCCAGTTCGCTCTTGAGGTTGTCCCGCTCCATTTTCAGCTCCTCCAGAGACAAGTTGTACTTGTTGACCAAAGTCTCAAACATTTCCAACACACGGACTATCCTAAACTGTAGGTCTGACACTTCTTCGCCAGTGCTGCTGATTTTTAACAGATCTCTTCCGATTACGTACGATATATCATACACATCTTCCACAGTGAGCTCGAAAGCGTCCTTCTCGAAAGCCCGAGCTGGTGACGATTCCTCACCAAACTCCATGACTCAGCGGGACGGCCGAAATAAACTCGACTTTTTCCCCCCGAATGCCACTCATAAGTCCTTAAACCCCACTCTTTCTCCCTCTTTCTCGACTTCGGCTCGTACGGAGCGAAGGTGGCTAACTTTAGAGAAGCAGCACTTCCCCCATCACTCACGCACCAATGGCGTGACTCGTCGGACAGCAGAGGAGGGCAAAGTATCCTAGCGACAGGTGAGTACAAAGATCGTGTACAAGTCAAGAGTGCTCACTCGGCTCTGGCTATCCGCCAGATCATAGATCGTCGGTTTGTAAGGAAAATAATGCAGTTTGTGAGTGAGAGATCACTCTTCATATAGCCTCTCTGAACTTCTCTCAATCAAATCAGTTGAGAAAACACGTGATTTCATGTATTTTGTTTTAGTGGCTCTGGTTAGCTGACTAACTACAGTAAAACAAAAGGTTTGGGAGAAAAATATCCTAAATGTCATCTTTAAGATTGAAATTTGATGACTTTTCCGAAAATGACACAAAATAAACAAAAAAAATTTTCTTACATTTTATACTGTTGTTCAGTACAAGTTTTTGTACATTAAGGCCGTTCCGGATAAAATTTAACCCACATCTGTGCTCCAGTGAGTCATATCTGGGAAAATAGTTGTTTCAGGAATTCAGAAACTGTACATCTCCGATCTTTGTGTACTTTTTGTGGGGTAGCTTAATCTAGCATATAAATTGAATAAAAATATCATGGTATTGTGTAATTCAACTGTATGTCTTTCAGAAATCTTTAGCAATTTGAAGTTTTATTTATGTGTGCTCAATTATGGGACTTTGCAGGATTACTGACCTTTTTTTAATTTACATTTTAACTACCAAGTAAATTGAAAAATTTTGATGTATGGATAATTCTGGCTCGTTTTTATGAGAAGAAAAACCAGTAGAATTTTCAGGTTTTTAACTTTAATAGTTGTTGAAATAATTATGTCCAGACATAATTTCAGATTTCAATGTGTGGAAAAGAAGGTCTGCTATATTAATTATCTGATATATGAAGCTAAGATATCTCAGCTGTCATTACAAATGTTCAAATTTTGGACCATGAAATGTTTATGCAAATTAAAGATGGCTGAGCAGAAGGCTTGGTTGATTTGAGAGCAATGGCCCTTTTAGTATTTTTATGATACAGAAGTAAGGACAGTGCTTAACAGTTGTAATAGTTATACATAGTTACATAAAAGAAGCAAAATAGTTTATGATTATTTTTTATTTTTTGTCATTTTTACATTTAATAAAATATATTTTAATTATTGACTGTTATGTTTGCATACCAAAAAAGGGTCATAATACTGTGTGATTGTTTATGTTTTTGTCCACAAATGAGGGTTTGTAATACCCATAAAATGCACTTCCACTGCTCTGTGAATCATTAATTCAGCATTAATGTGTCTGGATATGTTTTTAATGGTCAGATGGTATTCTATGCATAACAACAGGAGCTTTTTTCCCTAGTTATTCCCTTTTCAGTTTTGCTTTCTTTCTGCTTGCTAATTTTGCAAAATTAATGAAGATATTTTTTTAAAAAGAGCAAAATATCGACTGTGCTTCATTGTGACACCAAAAAAATTCAAAAGTTTAAAAATAAAACTTTATTACTTTATTTCAAACAAACATTATTTCCCCTGTGCATCCTGGCACATACCAGTAGTTATGATAGTATTTATAGAGTATTCATTAGTGATGGATATACTTCTCCTGGAGATTAAGACTTGCCAGTGTACACCACGATGTTTGGTGCCAGGCTGTAGTGATTAGCAGAAGCGCACTCTCTTCATGATGAGCTCATAGAATAAAGGCACTTCAACTTTCATGATCATGTGCTTACTTTGCCATCAGATGCATCTCAACATGAACCAAACAAGACATTCAGTTTATAGGCTCAACAAATACTCTGTATATGTGTATATGTATTTGGAGCCATGCAATAAGAAGCTTAAATGCTAATATAAAGAGTCTGACATGTGCAGCATCAAAAGTCTCCCTCAGTATATCTGCATAAAGCAAAGCACTTACAGGTGGTGATTTTCCAAAGACATAAAATATGACTGTGACAGGTCATAAAAACACCTGAGAAGGTCCAGGTATGGCCATTTGCCTCACATTTTAACTGCTGAAGTTTATGTAAAGCTCAAAGTAGCAAAAATAAAAACAAGAAGTATCATAAAAATAAACATCAATTCCTTAAATCGCCACATTTTTAAATGTAAAAACACAAGATGGGTTTAGTTTTTAATAATTAAGGATCGGAGCCATTAAAGCCAAGCGTGTCGGTCAGAAAACTCGTGCTGAGATGGTGTGGTTTAAAAAAAAAAAAAAGTCATACGAAGGAAAGTCTTCTGATTGGCAACAACGTTGGATCGTCTGTGATCAAACCGGCAGCCACCATTGGCATAATAGCTGTGAAGATCCTGTCAAGACAGGAAAAGAGAGAAAACACATCATATGTAAAGACTATGTGAGATCAGTATTACTGAGTCATTCATTATTAGGCCATGTTATCCTACACAGGAGCAGAGTACTGATATTTCAAATAACAGGAGTAAGAAAACCATCACAAACAAACTCATCGCTCACAAGCGTCTTATTCCTGATTCACGTTGATCAGCCACAGGTAAGCTCGGAGGAGGAGACGGAGAGGAGACAATGGAGCCGGTGTTCTCCTCAGTGTTCAGCTCATCACTGAAGGATAAGGAGGAGGTCAATGTCAGCTTTTGTATCCGCGCCGAGTCAAATTTTATGCCTGTGAAGGAAGTCGTACCTTTTATAGTATGCCAGCTCCTCCTGCAGCAGGAACACCTGAGCTTTGAGTTCATTCTTCTCCTGCAGGACGTCCCGCAGCTCCTGCAGGGTGAAGCGAGGCTTGTCTGAGTCCTCCTCCTCTGGCTCTTCATCCGTCGATCCATTCTGCATTCAAAACAAATATTCATTCTTTCTGCTGCACAGCTTAAAAACAGATACTATAAAATGAAAGAGGTTGGTTATAATGTTGAAGTGAAACTGGTTTTCTCCAGCAATGTACAACAGAAAAAGGAGCAAACAAAGTTTTAACAATGAGTCGCCGTTCTTGTGCATTTAACAAAAAAAGGTCATGTCTGACAGATGTTCATCGCCTTAAGGAAACACTACATGACAAAGTTCGTCTGAATCTGCCTCCGCTGACCTGTCTAATGTCTCTGGCATTGTGATATGAGCATTAACAACAACATCAGTCCAGTGAGTGTCATGGTGTTATGGCAGATTAGCTAAATGGTGAAACAATCTTCTCCCAGCTGTGCATCACTTCAGGCATATTTAAACATCCAGTGCTTGATCATTTTCAGCACCAATGAGGCGTAGCTAGTAATAAAGTGTGGACAAACTATTTTTACCTTGCTCCGCCCTGAAAACTGTGGCAATACCAGTATCCTGTCATGGCTACGCACACCTCATTATCCCACGGTAGCATCAACAAACTACAGATCCATCAATATCGGCTGCTTATCTGGGGTCGGGTTGTGAAGACATCTGCCTATGCAGGGACGTCCAGACCTCCCTCTTCCCAGTCATCTCCTCCAGCTCATCCAGGGGATACCAAGGTATTTCCAAACCAGTTGAGGGAAGTAATCTCTCCAGCCTGTCCTGGGTCTACCTCGAGGCCTCCTCCCAGTAGGACATGCCTGGAACACCTCGCCCACAATTGATCCCAGTTGGATACTGAACCACCTCAGCTGGCTTCCTTTGATAAAGGCCAGCCACCCTTCTGAGGAAACTCATTTCCACTGCTTATATCCACCATCTCATTCTTTTGATCACTACCCAAAGCTGTGTGACCACAGGTGAGGGTGGGGACGTAGATCAAATCAACAGCTTTTTGATCTTTTCACCCAAACACACTCGAAGCACCAATCTGTCTGACGATCTCCACTCTCCCCTCACTCATGAACAAGACCCCGAGATACTTTAACTCCACCACTAGGGGCAGCATCTCATCCCTGACCCACTGCTCTCACTCTCGCTGCCTCACACTCAGCTTCGAACCACTTCAGTGTGAGCTGGAGGCCAGCACGTATAGAGGGAACAGATCATGGTTCCATGGATCTGTGGTTCACTGGAGTCCCAAAAATCTAGTCTCCTAGTTTCACCCTATGACTTAACCCTGGTCCTTCATGTCCCACCTGCAGTGGCTCTGTGCCCCAGCAATGGGCCCACCCCACAGTTTGAGAACCACTGACCTGAAGTTAAATTAGATTAAACCAGATACATCTGTGAGTAGTGAGATTAAAGATGGTACCAGCTGACTGCTGTGCCTCACTATGACAAGGTGATAATGACTATTTAGTGTAAACAGTCTTATAGCAGCTCTGCTATAACACAACACAGCAGCACTGGCTAAATAGTAAAGTGTACGTGGACATTACCAGCAACAATGTTGTTGAGTTCTCCTCTTCATCTCCGTCTTCTTTGTTATCCTCTCTGTTTGCTGACTTTCGGAGAAAGGAAAGACTCTTGTCGCACTCGAAACAGTTTTCCAGAAAGTCTGGATCTCCCCCACACTCCACCCACACTGAATTTGGTTTGAAGGAGCTAGAAAGGTGAGCTGCTGCTGCTGCAGACTAGATTTGTGACACATAAAAGCCACTTAGGCAAAAAACAAAAAACAAAACAAAAAACCCACCCACAAATAGTTTGAACATCTGCTAAATATCAGGTATTTTTTCTTACAGTCATCAGTGGGGATGCAGGTGAAGAAATCTCAGAATTTGACAGAGGCAACTCTTCTATCTGAGCGACTTCTATCTCTTGCTCCAGCTCCCGCAGCTCCTTTTTCAGCCTGGTGACCTGCAGCCGCAGAGCCCCCACTTCCTGGTGTTGTGCCTGGGCTGCAGCTTCCAGCTCAGCCCTCTGCTGAATCAGGGTCTTGCCCTGGGCCTCCATCAGTCCTATCCTGTGAAGAAGCTCCTGGTTCATCCTTATCAGCCGATGCTGCTGCAGCTGGAGCTGAAGTTCAGAGAATTTGCTCCATGAATTCTAGTAAAACAAAGTTGTTGTTTTTTGTTTTATAGTACATATATTCTTAGATGCAGGTATTATGAATCCTCACCGCCTCGATATCCTCATTTTTTAGCGTCAGCTCATGATCTTTAGCCCGGATGTCGTCTCTCTGTTTATCCACCAAGTCTTGAAGTCTCTTCATCACTTGTTTTTCTTTCTCTGACATTCCTGCTGTAATCCAAATAAATAAATTAATGCTCACAGAAGGGTTACATAAGCATTCAAATAAGCACAGTAAAATAGGTTTTTAAAAAAATCAAAACAGAGTGAAATTCTGCACATGGGCAGATTTTGCACTAAAAACTTTTACCAGCATGAAACTGAACAGAACTACAATCACATTTAAAGAGTTACGAATCCACAGGAATATTTTTCAGTACGGATGCACTGTGTACTGTAAATCCTCCAGTTAAACACCAGGGTCACAGTCATTTGTTTTAAACAGCAAACGCCTAAAAATATTAAATGACATGGTGTACACCTTCTTAATTTGGTGTATTAATACACAAAATAAAAGAGTCCAAAAAATTTATAAAAATATTTAACTTTTCAATTTAAAGTAAAATATGATAGGTTATTTTCCCAAAACATAGCAAAGTTCACAAATGTTCAAAGCCTGGTTATTTTTAGGCTTTGAGATTCAAGAAAATAAAGCACCATGGATGTATATGTTTGAGACAGATAAGGTGTCAGTGGCCAGAGGAGTCACGTCATGTAATATCCTGTTGTTTGTGTGCTTATAACCAGTGCATGTGCTGCAGCCCTGACAGTAAGTATAAAAGCACTTCCACACAGAGCAATATTTTAGTCGGATTCAAAAATAGACTTCTTCACAAGCTCCCGGCTTTCTCTCTGCACAGCCTCATGCACAGGGTGGCTGTGTGTAACATACAGCAGACTGTTATGAGTATGAAACACATTTCAGATTTTCAGCCAAGACTGATCGAATTAAGAGTCAGAGCAGAATTATTACAGTCTTGCATTTTTTTTTGTAATAACATTTGAGTTTTTATTTTCAGTTCAGTTTAGTTTCAACCAGTTTGCACAGTGGATTTTCTCATGTTGGATGTTAGTTTTTTGTACATTTCTTCCACTTATCCAAATCAGGGTCACAAGGGGGGTTTCGGGGCTGGAGCCTATCCTAGCTACCATAGGGCGAAAGGCGGGATACACCCTGGACACGTTGCCAGCCTGTCGCAGGACTAAGACATAGAGACAGACAACCATTCGCACTCACATTCACACCTATGGACAATGTGGAATCCTTATTTAACATAAGCCCACTAACTGCATGTCTATGGATTGTGGGAGGAAACCAGAGTACCCAGAAAGAACCAACAAAGACACAGGGAGGAAAAGGTCAGATGCTGGATTCGAACCCAGGATCTTCTTGTTGTAAGGAACAATGCTAACCACTCACAGATTTTTGTTGTAATAGACCTCACTGCACTGAATCATACTTGTAATTAATCTCTGTCTCTCTTCCACAGCATGTCTTTTATCCTGTCTTCCTTGTCTCACCCCAACTGGTTGCGGCAGATGGCCGCCCCTCCCTGGAGCTGGTTCTGCCGGAGGTTTCTTCCTGTTAAAAGGGAGGTTTCCATTCCCACTGTCGCCAAAGTGTTTGCTCACAGGGGTCATATGATCGTTGGGTTTTTCTCTGTATGCATTATTGTAGGGTTTACCTTACAATATCAAGCGCCTTTGAAGCAACTGTTGTTGTGATTTGGCGCTGTATTAATAAAATTGAATTGAATTGATCATATTGACATGACAGCATCACACAGTTGCTGCAAATTTGTCAGCTGCACATCAATGATGTGACTCTCCAATTCCACCACATCCAAAGGTGCTCTGTTTGACTGAGATGGGGTGACTGTAGAGGTCATTTGAGTACAGTGATCTCACTGTCACCTTCAAGAAACCTGGTTGAGATGATCTGAGTTTTAAGACCTGTCCATAAAGAGATGGATACGGTCAGCAAGAGCACTCGGGTAGACTGTGGGGTTTAAGGAAGCAGGAAACGTTTTTCTAATCGTCTGTTGTCCAGTTTTGAGGAGCCTGTGAAGCAGTTTTCTAATCTTAGCTGACAGGAGTGGCACCCAGTGTGGTCTTCTGCTTCAGGTTCCTCATGTTGTGCATTCAGAGATGGTCTTCTGCACACCTTTGTTGTAACTCGTGGTTATTTGAGTTACTGCTGCCTTTTTCACAGCCTGAAGCAGTGTGGTTTTTTGCTTCAGACCTCTGTTATCAACAAAACATTTTCACCCCCCGCTCACTGTATATTTTCTCTGTTTGAACAATTCTCTGTAAACCCTAGAAATGGTTGCCTGAAGAAAAAAAATCACAGCAGATCAGCAGTTTGTGAAATACTGACACAATCCATCTAGCAGCGACAACCATGCCATGTTCAGAGTCACTTAGATCACTTTTCTTCTCTATTTTGATGCTTGATTTGAACTATAGCAGGCCATCTTGACCATGACTACGAGCATACATCCCTTGAGTTTTCCACTAAGATGTAACACACCAACTGTTTTCTTATTCAAGGTTTGTGTATTAAACCCTGGCCGAGAGCTTTTTGGTAATCAACTCACCTTCATGTTTCTGCAGGTCTTCCTCTGTGACCGGTGTCTCTTTAAGTGAGAGGCTCACCAGCAGCCTCTTGTTCTCCGCCTGAAGCTGAGTGATTTGAGAAAGCAGGTCCTGGACTTCTCCTCTCCACACATCCTCCAGCAACTCCAACTCCTGAGCACAAAAATGAGGAAACTTCAAATGGAGTACTGGACCCATTAATACTATAAATGGAAAAAAGGAAGCAAGGGGCATATTAGATTTTTTTTCTTTTATCAAAAGAGATCATCCCTTACTTTATGAGGATGGATCAAACCTATCACACTCTGTGCTCCACACAAGCAGTGAATCAAAATAAAGTCTAATTTGCATCTAAATGTAGAAATAAGAAAAAGCTTTTTAGTCCTGATTCTCCGTAAATATCCTGAGACTGAATAGAAATGACCAAGAACTGGTAACTAATTACAAGAAAACTCAGCTTTTGTGCATCCAGTGCTAGAAGCTGAGAAAAAACAGTGTGAAAATTAGAGTGTGTGCTTGTGTTAGCTCTGAGAGGCACTGGCCACCTGTCCATGCTGTTTCACGCCACTTGTTCAAAGAGGGGATAGACTCTAGCGGCCACGTGACCATAAAATAAGGTTACAGGGTCAGATGTGTGTGTACTATTTTTCCATGTTTTAGATCGAGCAGTTTTAACATTACATGAAGATAACATCTTCATTGCGATTTTCTGGTAGAGAGCAGAATTCATGGATCCATTAATTAAGGCAAGTCGTCCTGAAGCATCAAAGCAGCCCCAGACCGTCACACTACCACCACCATTTCTGATTAAAATGCTGTGTAAGTCTAACATAGGATGTAATGGGACGCAAACCTTTCAAAAGGTTCAGCTTTTGTCTCGTCAATCCACAGAATTTTATATATATATTTATTTATTTTTTGGAAATGTGAGTCAAGACTTTGTTTTCTTTATGCACAGGAGTGGTTTTCGCCTTAGAGCTCTCCCATGGATGCCATTTTTGCCCAGTCTCTTTCTTACTGGAATCATGAACTCTGATCTTAACTGAGGTAAGTGAGACCTGGAGTTCTGTAGATGTTGTTCTGAGTTCTTTTGTGACCTCCTGGATGAGTCGTTGACGCACTCTTGGAGTCATTTTGGCAGGCTGGTCACTTCTGCAAAGGTTCAGCACTGTTCCAAGTCTTCTCTATTTTCTGTATAATGTCTCTCATTGTGTTTTACTGGAGTCCAAAGCCTTAGAAATGGATTTGTAGCCCTTTACAGAATGACAGACGTCAGTAACTTTTTTTCTCAGCTGTTTCGTTGAATCGTGGCATGACGTGTTGCTTCTTCACTTTGTCAGACAGACTGTGATTTCCTGATTCAACAGGTCTAACAGTAATCAGTCCTGGGTGTGGCTGGAAACAGAACTCAGCTTTAACTATCAGTAACCACAAAAAATGTGGTTAATGATAGTTAATTACGGGGTTGTGGAGAGAGAGTTTTTACTTTAACACACAGGGCCAGGTAAGTTTGGAAAACTTTTTTCCCCTTAAAAAATGAATTCATCATTTTAAAAACTCAGGTTTTACACACACACACACACACACACTCTGATGGTTGCATCGTGGGACTCCATTTCAGCAGTGCTTCCAGATTTGCTTTTTGATCATTGGAGAGTTGCTTAAAAAATTATTATGTATTTCAGTACTGGTTACACCTGCATCAGGAAATGATAGAAGTGAGAGAACGAAAACAAAACCTCTTTGGCCTGCAGCAACACTGAAGGCAACAAAATAAATTTTCTTGTCACTGAAAATGTAAGTAATTTTCTCAACCCTATAAAAAAAAAAAATTGCGTCTCTGCCACCGCTTCTTTCATGAAAACAAATTATTATCTCAGATGGGCTGATTTCTTGTAAATCTGAGAGTTATTTGTGTAAACTGTGCAGCTAATGGCTCTAATCCACAGCTAAAATAAATGAAATATTGTGCTGGATAAGGACAGCCGCACATCTGGTTTATTGCTCCCAAAATCTGTACTTAAAATACTCAAGCATACACAACATGTGTCTTAAAGGTCCGGTCTTGTTATTATACATGATAGGAGGTTGTTTGATTCATTAGACAGTGTGCTATAAAGCGGTTATGTAATGGATGTGAAATGGTCATCCTACTGCAGCAATCTAATGTTAAATAATACAAACAGTGCTCAAAGCAACTCATTAAATGCCACTACCTGAATATAGTTATTATAGTTTTATTTTTTCATTAGTTTCCAGAGATGATTTTCTTGTATCAGTTTAGTTAGTATTGTTTGAAAATATTTAGCTTTAGTTTAGTTTTTATTAGTTTCAGTATTTGTTTTGATCTTTTTACATTTTTATTGTGTGCAGAGCATGTGCCAGAGACTATATTTAGGAAAAATCAGTACATGTAAGTGTTTAAAAGCAGCTGACTCACAGTCCAGACACTTAAATCAAAGCCTCATCTGGCAAGCTGTAATAATATTTAATCTCTATGCTTATTTTAGTTTAGTTTTCCAAGTTCACAAAATCGTTCCAGTTAGTTTTCCCCTTTTTTGTATTTCTAGTTTTTATTTTAGAAATTACAATATTTTTCCACATCTAGTTTTAGTTAACTACAATAACCTATGACTGAAGGAAAATACACAAATGATAGCTTCAATAGGCATCCACAAATATTTTTAGCTGTATTTTCTCCACTTTATTCTGTTTTTCCACACTAAAAGCTGAATTATAAAATGTGAAATGTGCTGATATCCTTTTTGCTCACCTGACACAAGGCCTCATAAACAGGTACACACACAGGTTGAAGTAGAAACACGTGTCTGCAGGTAGGTTGACACTGACCTTCTGGTGCTTCCTCTCCTGCTCGTGTCTGTCGCTCCGCTCCTGCCGCAGTCTGTCAAGCTCCCTCCGCAGGTCCTCGGCCTCCTGCCCAGTGGCTCCGCGGCTCACCAGCGCTTCCAGTAGTTCCAGGACCCGAACCACTCGGGGCACCAATGCGACGAGAGCGTCGCAGCCAAACTTGTCTATCATCCGCTCAAACTCCTGCCCTAGCACCGCCGCTATCTCATACACGTCCACAACCGTGAGCACCGCCGCGGGTTTTTCCAGCACCGACACAGCCCGGTTCTCCATGCCTGAGCTCAGTTTTATCTACACCGCAGGACTTTTACATATTTTCATGTCCTCTCACTCTCCGAGAGGACTAATTTGCAGATAGACGAGTTTACCTAAGCAAACAGGAACCTGAGCGAGAACGCAGTTTGTTGACAGTTAAAACTTTCTCCTGCGCCTCGGATGCCGCGTTCACATACCCGCGAAAAGTCGTAAATGTCCTCATCCGCGGTAGAACGTGACATTTTTGCATGTTATCAGATGTAAAACAGGGACATGACGAAATACGAGGGAAAACGTGTAACTACCCCCTTTCATTTTTTTAAAGGACCGGTGATTATTGGAAGTAAAATAATTTTGGCGATACTTGGAGTCGTGTATGATTAAACAGCAGTTCGTTGGGTGTTTAAACAAATATCAGTGCTTATTTTATTTTTTTTTAGCTCACGCTAAGTAAAAAAACTGAGAGAAAAGCTTACCGGTACTCCTCTGTTCCAGCAGTTCAACGTGTGATTTCAAGACGCTGGTCATATTTAAAATTGTCTGTGAAGGCAGCAATCCTCGTTGTCTCCAGGCCGAACTGCGCATGTCAAAATATCAGTAATTCGTTACCTTTTATGCTCCTAATGTAGGCTCTAAAATATCCCGGCCGTACGTGGCGCCTTAGCGACAAGCAGGAAATAATAAGCAGTACAGCAAAATACATAAAACAAATAAAAGTTAAATGAAAATATGTATTAAAATATCGCCAGTGTCACTGATATATGTTGTGGTAACAATGCATGGTTCATATGTTTCAATGTTCAGTGTTATTTTTCAATTGTCTGAATTAGTCACTAATAATTTGAAATCGTTTATTATTATTATTATTATTATTATTATTATTAGTTTTGCAAAATTCATATATATAAAATGCACAAAAGGCTGCAATTAAAACGGTTCTAGTTAGAAATGTTCTTTTGAACCTCTTATTTGTGGTTTCAAGCTCATGCGTATTGACATCGTTACAAATGTCCATTATTCAGTATTAAGCCGGGCATGCTGAATGTACTGTTTGTTTGTTTTATGTATCTTTATTCAATGGAAAGTAAGCTGTTTGAAGTACACAGATACGTTAACCATTACATAGCCACTGACAGGGCAATAATTCATTTTTACTCATGTAGACCTTCTGAGGTTTAAATTGACCATCAGAATGAGGAAGAAAGGTGGTTTAAGTGATTTTAAACGTGGCATGGTTGTTGGTGGCAGAGAGGCTGGTCTGAGTATTTCAGAACCTGCTGGGATTTTCCCCACACAACGTTATGGCATGGGCATGTGTGACTGCCAGTGGAAGTGGGTCACTAGTGGTTGCTATCGATGTGACTGCTGATAGAAGCAGCAGGATGCATTCTTAAGGGTACAGAGGTGTACACTCCGCTCTGATTCAGCCAAATATTGAAAACTGATCAGACAGCACTGGACAATGCAAGTAGATATGACATGGCCCAATCCATACTGATAAAGGAACCAAATTTTTTGCGAAAGGAAAGAAATCACCTGATAGACCAGCTTTTCAGTTATTACAAACAAAACTGAGGGCAAAGAGACCCACAAGCAGTAACTGAAGGAGTCTGCAGTTATGGCCTAGCAGAGCATTGGGAACACAGGATTTGATGACGTTGGGTATGGTATGTGACGTATGGGTTCCACTCTTCGGTCACCAACTGTGAATGATTTTAATCCAAGTATTAAAAATGATCCATATTTGTTCGAGCCTCTAAAAATCAGTAAACCTTGTATTAAAGCTGAAAGTCTGGAGTTCAGTCATTCTGATTGATTTAAATACACTACAAAAAGTTGTCTTTGTTCAACAAATTATGGACCTAACTGTATTTGTAATATGCCATCTGCCGCTCTAGATTTGCCTCAGCTCACAATTTATAACCATAAACTAACGCCTGCTGCATGTGTGGTCTGTGTTCATCTGTACGACTGCAGTAAAGAAAGACTGAAAGCTCCTGGTCCCCAATATTTACTAGCATGTCTAATCTTTGTTATTGGTTTTAAACTTCAGCTGTTGTTAATATTACCAGCGTGACAAAAATAGCTATAATCAACAATCAGATATGAAAAGGTTACTGATGAAATCTCCTTAAAATCATCCGTAATCTGAGAAGAGGAGGAATGAACACAATGCCACATTAAAATCAAACATTTATTGTTCATTCATGTTACAAGGAAAAAAACCCACCAGTATCTTTACTAAAATATATTAATAGATCTGAGCTTATAAAGACATTTCATACAGAGGAAAGAACAGAACCTGTAAGACCCTATAAGAAAAGGCTCCCAGAGGCAGCAAGGACTTCAACACCTTGATATCATACAACTACTAAAACCTAAATCTGCAGATTCAGCCTGAAAGAAGCATTTGATAATTAAGGACACCTACAGCCAGTATGTGTGTGCAAGCACTACAGCATCTATTTGACATAATATCCAGTTTCTCTGCTAGTAAAGGGGTATTTAAAGAGATGAGTGTAGCTATAAATACTTTGCACACTCCTATACAGACTGTATGTCTCTACAGGTATCATTCAGTGCACTGGTACATCACTATTCAAGGCCTCTGAGACAATCTTGTATTCTTGAGAAAGAAAGCAGTTTTACACAGGACATGAATGGTGTCCATCGTGAAGGCGAAGCTTGGAGGTATGTTAAACTTGTGAAATGTGGATGCAAGCGATTCCCCCAGTTTTCTTTAAAACCCACCACACCACAAATATCATACAGTGTACGCTGAGAAAACTGATGTGCTCTGTGACAAACATCCAAAACAGCGAAAAAAAATAACCCCAAAACAGAAAAGAAGATGATCAAATCTAACAATCCTACAAGTTCAAGATATGCTGTTGATTTGGGGTCAGTGATGAGGTTTGCATTTTAAAAAGCAGGAGTAGTGTTTAATGGTTTAAAATTATATAGAGAAGAAAAAAAATACTTTAAATACAACCAAAACTTTATTATTTACCTTTTGTTCTCGATGCCTAACAATAACATGAAAATAAAATAATAATAATATAAAAAACAAAAAAACAGACATCAAGCATCAAACATCAGGCTTCTGGTCCATTTTGGCAAAAAAAGGAAAGACAAATAAAAGCAGGACACGGAGACAATAGAAGCAGGATTAGAGGATTGTCAGCATGCAACTTAAAGGAAGTGCAGGTTCACAAAAAGGCTGTCTTCCTCCTCTTCAGTCCAACCATCCTGTTAGTGCTTCTCATTCTTCTGCTCAGGCATTTATTTAAACTGCACCAAAGAGGAAAAAAAAAAAAGAAAAAAAAAGTTGATATTCAGAAAAAAGCCACATTTTCATTTTCTAAATCCAGCAACACCAAGTGGATCACATGTGGTGTGAGATTTTGAGCCCACTACATTCAATTAGATTTTTTTCCTGAAAAAGCTGATGTACATCAGATAATATACCGATCAGACACATTCCTACTGTGAGCAATAATCTGCAGAAAAAAAAAAAAAAAGAAATTAAAACTCACACTGTATGCAAATTGATTTTTGGGTGGGATGTTGGGTTTCTGGGCCAGCGGAGGTTTCTTCATGAGACTGGGCTTTAAGGGTTTTGGTGACATGGTGACAGGATTGACCAGTGAGGAGGTTTCACCGTTCCCCTCGGCAAGCTGGTCCAGAGGAACTCCGGCTATCTCGTAGTGCTTCTTCCTGAGCTCGCCCAAGCGCAGACGCTCATTGTCTAGCATGCTCTCCAATTCTAACACTTTCACCTGAGGAGAGGGGGGGAAAAAAAAAATTAAGTGAGGTTTTTGTTCCTGCATCCACCACATTAGACCAGCAGAATTACATAAGCTGTGCAGCAAAATACAGATTGAATCTCACTAAACTCGATATGAACAATTCACAGAAATTTGCTGAATGTGAGATTTCCACAGCCTCACAGTCAGTAAATATCAGGCAGGTATGCTTCAGTATGCCCCATGACTAACCTGTGACTCCATTTCTTCTTTTTTCAGCTTAATTAGCGACAACCCAGAGAAGTCCATTGTATCTGCAAATAAAAGGTGGGTGAAAGAGCCATATTAGATGCTCATCAGAGTTCATGACGGTCGGTTGCACACATCAGACTCCACTCACCTTTGTCCTCCAGGTGCTCCTGGCCCGTCTTTGTCGAGGCCACCACGTTAGCTGCCATTTCGTTCACGTGGCGAGAAGCCTGCTGGAGTTTTGTCAGCTTCTTGCTGTGGCGATCTGCCTTAACCTGAGAGCACAGGAGAGTGTGGTATGAGACAAGATTACACTATTCAAACTCTAAAGCCACAAAAGTCAGTATTTTTAATCCATCCATTTTCTAACACTTATCAGGGTGCAGGTTGTGCCATCTACACCTGCCACCTCCAACAGCTTCTCGAGAGGGACACCACAGTGTTCCCAAACCAGCTGAGATGCGCAATCTTTCCATTACTAAAAATAAATAAAATTAACTTCCCGCCCAGGACAGGTTTACTTTTACCATTTCCCCATGCTGGAGTCAGGCCTGGGGTAGGGCACTATGGTCCAACCTTAGCCCACAGGGCCCACCTTTTCAACACCTGTAGGAGGTGCTGCTACATCTCCTGAGAGGAACTTTTTGATTTTAGAAAGAAGAACCCAGGCCTGCAATAAAATAATCTTTCAGATTCATTGTGTTTAACATACAGTAAATTAGCCCCAGTTCTAGCAACTGTTCAATGTGTGGTCCTTCACTTAAAGTCAATAAGGCCATCTAAAGCCACTGAAGGAATAAACAGGAAGTAAATTCTAGTCTAAATTCAGTTTTATGCAGTAATATTATTAATGTAACATTTTTTTAATAATTTTGGGGGCTTTTTTGGCTTCATTTCATAAGGTCAGTAGAGACTGTCAGAAAAGCAGAGGGAGAGAGCGAGAGGGGAAGACATGCGGCAAAGGGCCGCGGGTCAGATTCGAGCCTGGGCTGGCCACTCTTAGTAGGATGAACAGGCGATAATATGCCACATGGCTGAGCTAAACCGGGGCCCTAATATAAAATCTTTAACCTTTGTGTGTACATCTTACCTTTGAAGCCGCCACCAGCTGCGCCGTGCTTGCAGCAATCTCATGAGAGCAGACGATCAGCTCCTCATATTTTCCCGTGTGCAGAACCACCTTATCAGCAGACTCTCTGTGAGAAATCAGGCAAACACGCGACATTAATGCTTCAGCCTATGACAGGCTACACTTCCTGTTAAAAGGTCGTAAATGGATACTCAGAACAGCTGTGGATGCAGTTCCTGTTGCTCAAACGGTGCGGACCATTTGCTTGAAATAAGAATCATCATTCATTTCAGATGCAAAGAAATTCAATGAGAACTTACACCATCTCCGTGGCTCCCCATCCCACCGCCTTGGCAGCAGAAATGAGTCCCTCTGTCCAGCGAGAGTTTTTGGCATAGAACTCCCTAATGGTGGCTGCGCCCTTTACAAGAAAAACACCAGCACAGTTAGCCGATATTTCTGAATGGAACAGAGCGGCCCACTCTGATTTCAGAAACGCAAAACAAGCTGCCACTTTTGGATTCAAAGCGAGAACAGTGTGACTCACCCGCCCACCCTCGACAATCTCCTTCTGCAAGTCGGTGGATGCTATGACCAGCATGCGGATGGCCTGGGGGAGATGGAGGAGGATAAAAGCACAGAATAAGACTAAAGAAAGCTAAAGGTTTAGTTGACTGGATTATTCAAAAAACAGAAGTGTAGTACATATGCTAATGAAAGAAATTAAAGTACAGTACCTTCATCAGGTCTGTGCAGCTGAAGAGGATCCTGTAAGTGCGGGGTGGGGGGTACAGAGAGTTAAATTGCTTTGGTCTTTAATAAACATGGTGATACTAATAAGAAAAAAAAATATGATCTGAAGAAATCTTCTTATAAGATTGTGTTTAATGAAAAAAACAAAACAAAACAAAAAAAACCAGGATAAACAAACCTTTCATTGACTTCCAGTTTAACTCCTGTGGTGTCTTTTCGTGCCTGACTCATCATTTCCTAAATGTACAGGGAAAAAAAAGGTAATCTCTTAAAATTAATACACTGCAGAGTACAAGTCTGTTCTTCACAGATAACATTAACATCTTCAAGTTAGAGTACTTACGTCGATCCTGCGGACTGCCTCCTCAATAGCTGCAGATGTTGCAGCCATCTCCTTGTCGACCAGGTCTCCCAGCTCCTCCTGACGAACGTCCAAGCCCTTTGGCCGCAGCTCCTGGATGGTACAAGCGGAAGCGTTTGGGAAAAAGTCAATAAGACCAGAAATAATATTTTGTTTAAACCTACACAGGTAAAAACTGGAGCCTGAAGTAGAGCTCAGTGGTAACGTGTATGGTTGGTTACATTGCTAATAAGGAGTATAATTCAATAACTGACTCTTTAAGAAGGCTCGTGTTCCCAAAGAAGCCAGGTGAAAACTGAAAGGATTACCACGTCTAAATAAACCCCCCAAAATATTATGTATTATACGATTATACTGCAGACTGGACTTAAATAATCAAAAAAAAAAATGTTTAAAATCTTTCAGATTGAGGAGCAGGCTGGTTGACCTTCTTGTGGAAGTCTGTTTTTTAGATTGTCAAATAGTTCATGTGTCAGTAATCCACCTGAGTTTTCTACATTCACTCTGCCTTTAAACTCTGATTGCTGACCTACATCCTTACCACTTCCTGTTTTTAACCTCAAACATGAAGATGGATCATTTAACATTTAACAGTGTAAACATTGTAAAGTGGCCTCATCCTCTGGCTTATAGGAATGATGCGGTATGATAGCAGACTGACATGTTGTACAATATTAGGGGTAATATTTTTCTAAATGTAATAAGATAATTACATTTAGAGTTTTTGGCATAGAATATAATTACATTTACATTTATTATAAAATGCAGTAATATTTTTCCAAATGTCCGCAGTTTTGCCCACAAGCAGCTTCCCCAGTATGGCAGCTTCCCATGCTGTTCATATCTCAGACGGTGAACCAAAAGGCTCTTCAGGCTCAGTTAAATAGTTCCTGAATGCTTTGGAGTACATGCTTCCCATTAACTATATGTTTTCCCTCACCTGACCCAGGTGTAGGATTTTCTGTATGATTATGCGAATGGTGGCTGGGTCTGCCTTCTGTAGCGTGGCCTTGGACTTCATCTCCCCCAAGAACAGCAGACTCTGAGTGCCACAGCTTCGGCAGTTCTCCGTCAGTTCTGCGGGGCGTCGAAGATTAATCATCAGTCATACTTCTGCATCATTTATGCACCGAGTAACTAAATTCTAACATGTACTTAAAGACTAAAGGCTTGCATATCAGCATATGGTGTGGACAATAAACACATTTTTTTTTAAAGTACAAAGTTAAGAAAATAGCCAAGAAAATATTCCTTACTGTCGGCATGGTCAGTGGGTGCCATGTGTGCAGTAGCGCTGCCGTTAACAATTGTGTCCGCGGTCAAGTGAGAGAACTGGGTCAGAGATCTCAGCAGCGTGCCAGCATCTGGTTACAAGATCAGACAGTGAGAGGGCAGCAGGCCATATCAACGAGGATTACCGAGCAGCCACGAGGTCAGCGGGACCGAGCCAAATCGGAAGCGGAGAGAACTCACCGCTCATGTTTCTCAGATAATCTGCATGGCCCTTTTTCACTTTGTCGATGGAGCCAAGTGCCGCCTCCGCCCGACTTATGAGGTAATCTGTTTGGAGGACAGCAAAAGATTAGAGGCCGCTCAATCTCTGCAACAGACATATCAATATTTATGCATGTGGTCAGCAAGCTAGGGACACGCTCTCTGCCGTTTTAATTTTTGAGCACAGGAATCGGACCTGGAGAGCTGGTGCAGCGTATATGGAGGGGATCATCCAGCTTGGCAATAGCATCTTGGATGATGGTCTCAGCTTCTGTTATAGTTCCCTGCAGCAGGGCAAACTGCTCCTCCAGAAGCTTCTGCTTCATCTTCTCCTCCTGACTTGTCTACATTTATACATACACAGGTTTACATACAGGTTTATGGCACTATTAAAATATACAAAGCATGCTGCTGGAGAGCTAGATGTAAATGTCTGTGTACAGCCACAGTGTTTTAGTTACTTTCAAAAATAGTTCAAAAAGGCAGCAGATGTCGTCTTTATTACATCAGGATTTCTTTATATTCACATTTAGTTTAGCATCTTTTTCATTGCTTTAACTTTGTGTTGACTTTATCGCACATTTACTTTACTCACTATGTCTGGTCCAATTATTGTCTCTCTGCTGTAATTTATCTTCTGAGCATCAGCCTATAGCTCGCCTGTCAACATACTTTTGCTTAGATTTTAGAGACTTTAAAGTAAGAACGTTTTTGTGATATTCATACTCTTGTTACATCTAAGGACTAGAGACCAGGTGGCAATCTCTGCTCACAATGGAAAAATAAATGTTCCCAAACTGTCTGAGGAGTGGTTGTTGGAGGTTTCTGGCTATTGCTAGGTGAATTTAGTCTGTCGCATTGCTGCTTTAATGTGGTTGCCACTGTTGCAGCAGTAATAGGGAAAAAGCAAAAACCTTTACTGCGGTAGAATGAGATAATTAGATGGTCAAACTTTTATCCAACAGCTTATAAGGCATGATGTGTTAAAAATTTGTAACTGTATAGAAAACAAAGGGTATTTGGAAACCTCAGATCTCCAGGTGTGCAGGTGTAAATGTAACCATATAGTACTAATACAATGGACTGACTGCTGCATTTCTGGGACATTTATTCATGATCCGGGTTGCTTTGGCAAACAGGTTTAAAATAGCACTCTGCAGAGACCGCTGAGCTTGGCTCTTGTGTCCTGACTGACCTTCTCCTTCAGTTTTCCCTGCAGCTCTCCCAGCTCCCTGCTGGTCTTATCTCGCTCCTGCTGAAGCGACGACTGCTGCAGCTGCGCAGTCTGCCGCAGTGATGACAGCTCAGCCTCCTTCTCGCTCACAGACCGCATCAGACGCTCCTTCTCCGTCTGCAGAGCCGTCATCGAGCTGTTAATTTGCTCCGACGTCTGGCAAAAGAGAGAGCAGTGAGCGGAGCCCGGACAGGCAGATGGCTGCAAACGTCGGAGGAAAAGTCCAGGCGGTAACGTGCAGCACACCTCCAGCCTCCAGACAGAACTGACGACTAAATCGAGATGAGTTAGCTAGACGCCATGAAGGTTACCCCATGCTCACCTTCTCGCTGCTCTGCAGAGTCGCCTTGATACGGGTCACTTCTGCCATCTTCTCCTCCAGCTCTCTTTTCACCCTCTCCACCTCAAACCTCTGCTCTTCCATCTACAGTGATGGAAAACAGCATTAATCTTCTATACACATAACTTGGGCCAACCTTTGTGTCTCTTTTCTGCACTGGGGGAGATTTCATTTTAGGCCTGCTTCCAGAACAGAATGACCGTGCATTAGAAGTTAGTGAAGGTTATTTCTGCCTGTACGACTTACTGGGGCTCACCCCCCAAAAAAACCCAAAAAACAGAACCGATTCTAAGGGTCATCTAACCACATCTTTATTGATATATATACACTGAGGTGTTAAAACTCCTCAACATGGGAGGTCATCTTTATGGGGAAAAGAGCAAAAACACCATCAACCTTCATGTCAGATTCCTGCTTTATTCGATCCATTTCGAAGGTCAGCTGCTGTTTGGTTCTCTCTACTTCCTCCTGGGTCTGCTGGGTTACTGACAGCATCTTCACAGTGTCTGCACTCTGTCAGCACATTAACACACTTGATGTTACAACCCACAGCCAGATGCTGACATCTAATTTAAAGCCAACACCTCTGGACTGGTCTGCGGTCTGTGTATACCTTCCGAAGCAGCTCAGCATGGCTGCCCACCAGCTCTGTGTGCTTCTCCTTCAGCTTATTGTACCGCTGTTCGGTGGCTTGTGCCCTTTCTGCACAGACAAGACCAAGGAGAAAGATTTTATTTTATTTATTTATTTTTTTACATTTTCGTTGATGATAACAGTCTCTCTGTAAGAGAGTATTAACTGTGACTCTTACTTTCAGCCTCGACGAAGGTGGTCTGTAAGCTCTCGTGTTCAGTGTTGCGGCGGCGGGTCGCTTCGAGCTCCATGCGCAGCTGTTCATTTTCCACAAGGGCTCGTTGTTTCTGCGCACGCTGTTCTTCCAGCTCTGCCTCCAAACTGTTGATCTGGGATTTGAGCTGCGTGATGTAACGCTGAGCCTACAGGAGGAAAAAGAGACATGAGCATGTTTATATAAAAAGTTTGGGCCAGCTAATCTCCTCTTCCAGACATTTTGCATGAAAGCTGAAGTTGTGTCTGCAATGTCAGTCATCTCATTCAGAAGCTACTTGCCACATTCTACATGTCAGAAGTATTCACATCCTCCCAACACATGACCCAGATTCTTTTGCACAGAGCTAACCAAGCCCTGCACTGTCAAATGCAGACACACACACACACACACACACACACACACACACAACTGTCTAAGTCCATGCAACAGGCCATTCACTCTCAACAGCTCTTACCTCGGCTTTCACCCTCTCCAGCTCTGCTCTCAACAGCTCGAGTTCCCGCTTAAGGGTCTCAATCTGGAGGTCCCTGCCGGAGAGAAAAGAGTCACATTCAAAGAAACTCCCGACACCATTGAAACAATGAAGGCTCGCAGTTAAAAACAGGCTAGCTCACCTGTCGTCAAAGCCTCCATTTGGAGGTCCGAAGGTTTGATCAAATATGTCCACTTGCTGAAAGCGGGAATCAGTAAATGTAACAGACAGCTCACACAGCAGTATGGTAACACCTGAGTACTTGAGTGGGTGTAGCATGCCGTACCTGCGGCTGAGCCTGTACGCTGGAGGTCGTGACGTTGTCGACCTCGATGAGCGGCTCCGGCTCGTCATCGTCGTCATCCTGCATCTCCGGTTCATCCTCATTGGGGATGACCACCACTGGCTTCACGTGTTTCGCCAGTGAGGCTGCATGCAGGAAGTTAGGCGGGGACTAAGAAGAGAAGACATTAAATTTTATGTACAGATTTCTGCAAATTTCAGACCGCAGATGTCAGTAGGGGGTCTGTGATGAAGATGTTGACGCCCCAAAATGGAGGCGGTCACTATCATCATCCTGCCTCCCCTCTTCCCCCTGTGTTCTTACTTCAGGCAGCTTGGGGATCTGGATGAGTCTCTTGAAGTAGATCATCTCTTTGGCTCTATTGAAGAAGTTCTTAAGCCTGGAGGACAAAAGAAAAACAAGCTTAACTTTAATATTCACTTCATATTTATGCACAATAATGTAGCACAAAGACAAACTTAGACATGTGCTACACATACTCTGCAGGCTCCATTCTCTTCTTACATTCGATCAATTTGTGCTTTATAAATAGCTTCGATTTTGTGACTTTGTTACTCGACTGTGACAATGAGTGACGAATAAACCCTGGAGCTCCCTCTGAACCTTATGGCTACTGAACATAACATAAATGCATTTGTGTCACCACCTGACACAACAAAGGGCGGGGGGGGGAAGGGATGCATTTGCATTAGTTCCAAGAGCTGCGGGGACTGGGAGCGGCAAGATTAAGTTGCAAAGCTTCCACAGGTATTAAAAACTTTTAATGCAGTCACCCTTCTTTACTCATAGCCACCTACTTGTGGAACTGGTCGTGGAAACGATCACGATGTCCTTGCAAAGTATCAGCAGGGAGACCTAAAATTGATGAAATGGTCCAAGCATTTAAATCAATAAAGTCACAGAACATTAAATGACATTTGATTAATGAATAATAATCATCTTTACAGGCGTGCAGCTTGAACAGCAACTTGACGGCAAAGTGGTAGAGGTGACTGCAGTCCTGGATGACCTGGATCAGCGGAGCCAGGCGACACTGGCTTGATGTGAGAGTCGTCATGGCGAGGGACGAGTTGAGCTGTCGGAGCACTGATAGAGGAAAGGAAAAAAAGAGAGAGAGCAATTGCTACTTAATTAGTTGGCTGCATTTTATTTTGAAAATTTCTGAGTTGAATATTTTTCTGGATATGACTCAAGGTCTATTGAGGGCAACCACATTGCAAAATTCTGTTTAGTCTGATACGTGTTGCCGGACCTCCGCCCTGCAGGGACTGGGAGGATCATAGCATTACTGCTAAACTGGAGGAAGTTGCTTAATGTCTTCTAATTGCAAGCATTTCCTCACGAGTAAAAAAACAAAACAAAACAAAAAACAATGACGAGTCAAAACTGAGCCAAGAGTAACTGAAGCCACTTCATGAAGAAAACAAACTGCAGTCTGTGAAAACAGATAGACAGAGCTGCTGACAGTCCTGTTTTGAAAGGCTCTTAGCTTTTGTGCATTAATAGATAATGTCAGCAGGCAGCAGCTCTCAACCTTGACTCAGGTTACGCCTCCTTGGAAGGACAGAGGGGAGGAAAGGTGGGATGAGTTTTTGTTTTCACCTGTCTCGGCCAGCCGCAGCTCTGCGTCCATGTAATCAAACACTTCCACAGAGAGCTGGAAGCTGCAGGAGAGAAGTTGATACCTTTGTTAGACTGAAAAGGACACGCACTCAAACTACAACCCTGCGAAATGACACAGCAACTGGGCCTGTCTGTTTATTTTATTAACAAATGCAGCTGACAGCAGTATAAGACTGAGGAAGACAGGGATTTAAGGCTACACAGGCACTTAAAGCTCCATTAAATATTATGAAACTCACACATTATTAATGTCTGTTCCTGCAGCGCGCTCCAGCTCTTCATCTGTGATCTCCAGGTTTGCTGGGATATCGCCATGCTACAATGAGGTGCAGCTTCATGAGATTTGTAATGCAAATGTGGTTGAATGATCCATTCACATAAAGTGCATGTAAAACATGAGTGACGGTGCATTTACCTTCGTATGAAACTTCAGTTTTGTGCAGAGCAGCTTCGAGTAGAGAGTCACCAGCTGTCCGTATCTGTCATGGAGGTTGCCCTGAAAACCCCAAGGAGTGAGAAGAGCATGGGTTAAATGGGCAAGAGGCATTTTCGAGTTAATTCATCATTAAAAGAGCCAAATGTTGACTGAACAATGTAGCAGCTATAAAATATTCATTTCTGGATTTGACTGGGAAAGAAAGGCTCAACCAACAACAGAGAGAGGCCAATGCTTTTGTTTCACTTTATTAATCCCTAAATTATGTAAGAAGGAACTAAGGAAATTAGCCACCTGTAGCGATGACCAGCTGGCTAAAATGGTGGACGCTGGTACAGAAGAAAGCGAAAGTGAAACAAGCCATGGCTGTTTAATGATGAAAGAGCTTCAGGGTGTCACACTGTTCAAAAGCAGATTTCAGGTGGCATCATATCTACCAGACAGAGCAATTTTTAGATGATCTCAGCACAAGGGCTTGCCACAGCAGGTCACTCTGCTTGTATTCATTTGGCATTTCTTATTTATGCCCCATAAGTTTAAAAAAAAAAAAAAAAAAAAAAAAAACCTCAACCAGCTTTTTTAAAAAAAACAAACAAACAAACAAAAACAACAACAACAAAACTCTATAAAATTGCCTTTATAAAATTATGATTAGTTTCTGAACTATAATAAGATCCAAGGACTCACCCATATTTCCCCAATTTCAACCATGGAGCTGTAATGTCTCGTGCAGTCTTGTAGAACCTGTGAAGACAACAGGCTGAATGAGTAAAAACTCAAACTTTACTTTGTCGTACAAATTATTCAAACAGTCACAGGTTTTAAAATTTTGCCTTAATTGCACTCCAGCGTCTGGTGCTTTAGGTAGTAACAGAAATGCAGAGGAGGGTACTTGGTGCCTTACATTGCGGTGCCCGTCTCGCAGGATTTTGTGCAGCACATGGCAGAACTTCCAGCAAAGGATGGAGCTGCTGGGAAAAGTGAAGCCCAGAGCATAGGACCAGAAGGTGAAGGCTCCCTTCTCCCTGTGAGTGCCCAATATGATTCCTGTTGTCCTTCATTAAGGAAGCAAAAACCATCACAGCACTGTGCATTTTAAAATCCATTTATTTATTTCTGGTAAGCATTAAAGACACAACGATGAGCAAATTCAACTTGAGTCAGATGACATCATGCATCTCTCCCCTCATGTTCCTGCAGCATATTTAAAATCTGTTTCTGTGGCCTTGTTTTGCTTCTAATAACATGGTTTCCAGCTTTATGATAGATCTGAATCAGCTCTATCTGGGATCATTACTCACTAATGGATAGCCACAAAAAGTCTCTCTGTGCCGGTTATGCTCAACACGAGCTCAGCTCTCGACACGATGACTAAAACATGTAATGAAAAACAAAGCTGGAACAATCATAGAAATATCACAGCCTTTTCCTGACCTTCCTGCTGTTCAGGGGTTCCAGCCTGCTACTTGACCAGATCACTCAACTTCTTAAATGGCTTCTCTAGTTTGCTGTGCCTCATAAAAGTGACATGCTCTCTCATATTCTTTGGAGTGTTTGCTTAATCAGGTGGCGTTTAACGCTTCCGTTTTCCATCAATGTCCCTTTTTATTTTAAGTGAGGACTATTTTAAAAAAAAAAATTTGTTTAGAGGTGGCAACTACCATGTCAAGCCTGTGTGCAAGTCATTTTGCTGAGATTTATTATTGAGGATACGTCGAGCATGTTTCTCTTTCACAGGTATCTCAGTGGAATTGATGGCTTTGCTGATGCTGCTGAGCTGAAAGAGAAGCAGAGAAAGGTTGTTAGAGCCTGAACGTCTTGATTCTCCACCCACACAAACATCAGTTCCATTTGCAGGACTTACAATAGACATAACAAACATAATGCATTGCACCTTAACTGGGAAGCAAAACAAATGATAACCAGTTGCACAACATTGACTGGAGTCAAAGGAACAGTGACTGCACTGTGTACACAGTAATGTACTGATGGATTTCTGGCTCTCCTCTTTTGATTAGACTAATTTCAACCCACCCCGCTGGTTACAGTGAACTAAATTTAGCTCACAATTGGACAAAGGTCATCATAAAAGTGCATCAGTGTGACTGCACCTCATGAACTTTCCCTTCACTTTTAGTGTGATCTCATCTTTAGTAAGATAATCCACGTTTAATGTTTCTGTGCCACCCAAGTGAGACAACAAAACCACTTAACTTTATTACTGCTTTTCTGTGGGAACTCAGATCAGAAGAGACCAACCCCACATGGAAAGATAATGTCTGCCATTACCCCGCCGATGAGGCACGTCAGAATCTGAGTGTCATCAGATTTACGGGACACAAAGCGAGCTGATCTACAACCTGCTCGGCAGGTAAAGCGAGCACCGCTGACAAAGGAGCAGGAAGGGAAACACGGAAACACACACGGGATCAATCTCCTCCTGGGGATTTACGTATTTTAAATCAATCACAGGGAGAACACACAACCACTCAGTGCCATCATCATCACCTCTATGTCTCGACAGTGGTTTCTGGATCATTTTCATAGTTTTTGTGATAAAAATATTTCTCAATAGGCTTCATTTAAACATCATATTCTTATGCATTTTATTTTATTTTTCAGAATCCCATCTGGAAATAAATTTGCTCTCTCAAAGTGACATTTATTATGATCAAAGCCCTATTAAACAATTTCTTTAACATGAGAGCTCAATCAAGAAAAAGACAGAGCTGCGTGCATAAGTTTACTTTTTCCCCTCCCCCCCACAGTGTGAGACAACGTGTGCCCAGCTGCTGTTTCATGGTACATTGCCACTCACATAAAAGCGTTTTTCCCCCACACTATCCAGTTACTGAAATCAGCACAGAAAGCAGTGGTCAAGGCTTTGCAAAAGAACAAGTTATGTAAACAAAACAGGTACAAGCCCAGCCTGGATGAAACTCAATGTTGTGAACTATATGATTTCCAGAAAAACGTTTGTAAAAACAAACAAAAACTGCAATCTGAATAGACGTTACAAATGTGTCTGTAGGTAGAGCACGAAAATGCTGTACAGCAGAGCCATGTAGAAGTAACATGTCTGATAAAAATCACTGCTGACCATCGCGTTTCCTTTCGGGAACATAAAGATTGATCACGATGCAGTCATGAGTGATTTCAAAGCAGAGTCTAGACAGCACAATTACGCTGGACCACTGTGATCCCAGTCATCGCTAAATTTAGGCTGAGAGGTGGTCCTGATACGAGTCAGCTCAGTGTTGGGATATGCATGTGAGAATCACAGTGGGAATAAGGGGGGGGGGGGAAAGAGGACACAAACATTAATTTCCAGACTAGTGTCCCACTGACGTTTCGCAATCAACCAGACCTGCTTGTTTCTGTCAGAACATGCAAGCTCGCAGCAGGTTAGTGAAGTGGAGCAAACTGGAAAAATACACAATAGCTCTGAGGAATTTAAGATCTGGGAGGTAATTTGGACAAACATAAAAGAACACAAATATAATGCAAAGGGACATCATCTTGTTTACTTGATTGGCCTGTTCAGAACCGTCGAATCCTCCTGTGCATTTCTGTCTCTTTTTTTTTTATTTTTTTTATTTTTAACTTTTTCAATGCAGGTTTTTAATTTAATCACTGAGAGAATAATTTACGCACTCACAGATGTCAGCAACTTCCTGGATGGTGACAGCAGAAACTTAATATGGACATGAGGTAATGTAACAAGTGGATAAACTTGCCTATGAAAAAACAAAAGCCTGACCACAACATAGAGTGTAAACCCAGGACAGTGGTGGGAAGGTCCTGGGTTCAAGGTCCAGTTTGAGGCCTTTCTGTGTTGAGTTTGTTTCCCCCACAGCCTAGAAACATGCTCGGTGTTAGGTTTACTGGTGATTCTAACCATCCATAGATCTGGACGGTTGTATGTGTAAGTCCTGAAACAGATTTGCAACCCGTCCAGGGTGTACCCTACATCGTGCTCTGCATCGACTCCAGCCCCACTGCAACCCTTGAATGGATAACCAGAGGAAAATAGATGCATGGCTGAAGTGAAAATGAGCGTTAAAGCAACAGTGTCCACTGCAGCTGCTATCTGTACTTTTCTTACTGCATTTTTCCTGGTGAACTGTGCTGCCCCTCCATTTTCTGCTCTGGCCCACTTGTCAACCAGTCAGCATTCGACCAACACGCAGCATCATCCACATCAAGCAAGTTGCAGTTGGGTTTTTGGATAACTGCCTGTTTGCAATGGTTGAAAACTGCTCTTAATAGTCAAATACTGCAACACTGCAAACTGACTACTTCAGTACCGTAAACTAAGCTTTGGGAAGTGGCTGTAATCAAGCATGTTCATCCATCTGCTGTTCTAACCCAGGAGGAAATAAGGAAGCAGCCGAAGGTAACGTTACCCTTCAGCTTTACTGATATCATTACGGAACCGGCTAGCAGCTACAACTAATAAAAGATCATGTTAGTGTTATGAGTCCTGTCTGTAATGTTATAATAGAAGGTGTTAATTTAACAAAAATTATTTCTCTATATAAACTTTCTAAAACTGCATCAACCAGTAGTCTAAATTACCAACGTGAAGTCTGTTTGATCAGGAATGAAAATATTTAGCCCAGTCACCGAACACAGGACAACCTGCTTTTTTTTTTTTTTTTTTTTGGAATACCACACACACACCTTACAATTATGATAATTATTTTTTCTCTCTGTCAATCAACTTTAAAAACCTACTTAATTGTTTTGTCTTCATGAAAATAGTACCAAGTATTTTCCTGAGCATTTGTATGAAGCTTGAAATTCTAGCATTGTCACTGGTCCCCATCACATCACAGCTGTTGAATCCAACCACATTTGTATGATTTAGGAGGTCGGCTTTAGAACGAGTGCACTGTACAAGAGAAAAATTGGACACGCAGCTCAATCACACCCTCCCTTTTATCACAAATTACCTCTCCTGATAGAAAAGCTTTTTAAAAACACAAACATGTGACCAGAATATACAGTGGAAGCTTAAAATAAAAGCCTTGATAAGACCCCGGTTGTCTAAAACACTGACCGGGGAAGTCCACACCACAGTAACGTTTGTGTTTTAAACCATAATCACGTATCAGTGGCAGCTCTGCTTTATCCAACAAAACATTATGAAAGCTTCTTTAATCTGAAGGTCGCCACCACGCTGATCCATGCACACAAGCTCCAGAAGAAGCATGGTCACGCACAGGAGAGCACAGAGGGGCTACTGTGGGTGAAGACTGAGGTTCAGAGTTAGAGAAGGGGTGTAGCGCTTAACAGGAGACCCTCCCTTCCCACAAGCTTCTGACGCAAATTAACCGCGAGTCCCTCGTTTTCACAGTGCGAGTGTGGCTGTCTGTGCGACAATGAGGGGCTTGTTGGAGGAGGAAGGCCGTCAGCTGGGGTAGAAGATTGGGTTGGATGGGGGCCGCGCTCTGGCACACAGAGCCTGGCACAGAGGCCTCAACAGATGGCTGCTGAGCAGCGAGGCTGCAGGGAGACTCTCATAGTACATTCAGAAAGGCTGACTGTCAGAAAACAGCGAGACAGCCAACAGGACAAGCACATGCTTTATACAGTTAAAAAAATGATAAAAGTACATTATATGTGTTACAAGCAAAAAGATTAATTGCACTAAAATGGAAAACAAAACAAAACAAGGGAACAGAGTATCACACAGTGGATAAAACAAATGATGGTGGCTTTGCCATTGGAGCGGATAACATGTATACTGAAAAGGAAATTGGATGTTTTTGAGAAGGTGTGGAGACCATTTGTGAATTTTGTAGAAGGATTTGTATTATCTGAGGAGGACGAGGACTGAGGGCAATGACATTTGATTTGGGATAATGACAAATTTAGGCCTTTAATGGAGTGATAAATCTGATGACTTTTGTTTTCTTTTTGCTGTCTGAGAGGAGTGTATGTTCATGTAGTATTTAGAATGTTGGACTGTTTGCAAGTCATTAAAATGTAAAAAATAAAAGATATTGTTGGGAAAAAAAAAAAAGTACATTATATGATTTACAGCCACAATCTTTACTGCAGCACTTTCTAAGCTGTAACGGGTTAGCACCAGTATACACACACACTCTTAAATGCCTTAGGCAAGGAACAGGTGCTGGTTTGGCCCACAGGGGTCAAACTAGCAACCATTCACAAACAAATAACAGTTACGTTAATTTATTTTTCAATATTTGCCTGCTTACTTGTTGGGTCTGCACAAATCCAAAAAATTAATGAGATCAAATATCACAATGAACATTTTTATTTTGAAAAGCTCCAACAAGAGACGGTTTGGACTCCAAACTTAAAAAAAAAAAAAAAAAAAAATCAGATAACCCTTTAATAAAAACGGCATCGGGTAATTTCTGCTAATCTATTAATCAACTGCAGCTCTTGTTAGTCAGCTTCTCCAGCTACCTGCATTTAAATTACTTTTATTTTAGTGTAATTTTCTTATTAAAAACTGCGAGAGAGCGAGAGCTCCTTGTTTGTAAAGCTCTGCCTCTACCCACAGCACTAGGTCTCACTATCTAGCCTCACATCAGCCTACACCAAACGCTCCTACACAGCGATACCATTTCCTTATGGCACGGTAAAGTCAGATGAAATCCAAACTTTCTACTAACACAGCCATTCAGTCCGAGAGCTTCAAACATGCTGGCACCGTTTCCTGGAGGCTGGTTCAGATGTGGTTAAACCCTCTGACCAGCACAGAGGAGAAGTGACAGAAAGAAAAAGCCTGGACTAATCCCTGAGGCCTGCCATACGGTCTGCTGCCAGCTAGCATTACTACACAGTGCACACCCCAAGCACGCAGCTTTAATACCGTCAACCTCCTTACGTCTGAGCTTACCTGGTCGTCTCTGGCTTTCAGCAGCATGTCCATGTGCTTGGACATTGTGGTTTAGATGAGAGTGCGTGAAGTTAACAAAGTCAAATGACACCAGAACTGTTTCACACTGGACTCAACGCCCTAAGGCACGAGCACTTATTGCTGGTTCTTATCAGCTTAATTCAACAAGAGTGCTGCTGAGGCTCTGGCTGACAAGGTCAAGCGCAGACATGAACACAGCTCACGTCTCTTAGCTGAGGTTACCTGCAGGTAGAGTTAATGGTAACAAATCACATGACTGGCATACCAAAAAGTGAAACCAGGGTCAAAAATCAACCAAAGAAATGGAGAATCAAAGATTTCAGTGATTTTAAATATCCTCTCAGATCAAATGGCCTTTTTCATTTGGTGTTTTATTAACATCTTTTGTTGTTACCTTGTTTTATGACCGACTCATTCTGCTTCTCCCACATCAACACAGGCAATAAACCTAACAGTACTCCACATCATATGTCTTATTTTGTCCTAACAGAAACGATGTACAGGGAGCAAAACAAATACCATATCTAAAACAACCTCCCAACCCAAAAGCAAGTTCATTTGACTTTCACCCAAATTATAATCCCTCAGATCTGGTTTATAATTCACTATTAATGCATGAAAGTGGGAAATAAATGGTGTTGTTATTACCAAATATAACTGTACCATCGGTCATGGAATCGCCCACCCAAACAGCAGCATCAGTACGTGGTCTCCAAGGGTGCCAAAGCCACTCTTTGAGCTACCTCCTGCAAGCAACCCCACCCACCTACTCTTCAAATCCTCAGTTTCAGAGGTGCAGCCAATCAGAAGATAAGCCTTAAAGGAAGCAGGGAGAGAGCTTAGGAGGATGAGGTAAGGAGCAGCACTCCATTCGATGTGGAGGAAATGAGTCTGAAATCCTCACACTCTTTAGAGGAAGCTCATTTCCACCATTTCTATCTGCACTCTCCTTCTTTTAGTCACTACGCAGAGCTCGTGTCCATAGTTGAAGCTTGAAACGATAAAGCAACAGTGTTGCTCGTCTTTCTCTTCACTACAGACCCAGCGCAGCACCAGTCACCCTCATCCTTCTTTCCTTCCTCACGTAGACAACTCCAAGATACTTAAACTCCTCCGCCTGGAGAAACTCATTTCCAACCTGGAGTGGGCAAGGCACCCATTTAAAGCTAGGAACCATGACCTCAGACATCCAGGTGCCAACTTTAACCCCAGCATTTCACACTGGATGCAAGCAGTAGGTCATCGGTCAATGAAGTCAACAGAACCGCATAATCTGCAAACAGCACAGAGGAGATACTGAGACCACCGAACCCGCCTGAAGCCCCACAGCTGCGCCTAGAAATTCTGTCTATAAGAATTATGAAGCAAATTGGTGACAAAGCGGCAGGCCTGGATAACACCTACCATAGGAATGAGTCAGAGTTGTACACCTCCACGGGGAGGCTGAGGAATGTGAGCCCCAAACAGAATGAAGGTCGACTTTAATGAATCTATCACCACAATGTCCTTCAATAAGTTTACAAGCTGGAGCAAACATGAATAGTAACAGCTACAAGGAAAACAAAAAGCCAACAAGGCTCATATTTAGTTACCTTTAACAGGACTGGATGAAGTACATGCATTAAAAAGGTATGATGACAGTGTAGATGAATGAACTTAGAGTGAACACAAGGGAAGAGTAGCTGCAGATATGGAGATCACTGGGTCATGACTCAGTTTTATAGCTAACTGAATTATCTTTATTGCATTAAAATAGCAACAAAACGTACGCTGTTCGCTGAGCTGTTAGCTCGTGACTCACATGCCGTTTATTAATATTAGTAGCTGTGGAACATAAATATAATGAAACCATGGCTTAAACATCTCAGCACCAAACCATGACAGCAGGATTATCGCTGGCCTGTTATGAGTGAAAATATAAGGATGTCACAGGCAAACAGGGCTTGTTATGTAAATATAAAGAATGTGCACATTCTGTATCAAAGTCACTTCTTGTAATAGATTTTCAGCACAGACCAACAAGGCTGGAACTACTAAGAACCTAAAAAACCCAAACTCTAATAACATGCAGTGACCTGTGGAGTAAAGTGGCTAAACAGTTAACCAGAAACCTTTTCATTCTCTCTACTCCCACTGAGTAGCTGAATTTGCCTTTTCCTACTCCCATCCCCCCTTTACCTCTGCCTCTCATGGGTGCTTACTCAGGCAACAGGAGTGCAAACAGTACAGCGCGCACAAAAACACACAAGCTGCTGTGCGAGACGGTTCACCTTGGTACCGAGGTCGACGTGAAAAGCCGAAACAGGAGGAAAGAGAGAGAGAGAGAGAGAGAGAGAGGAAGTAAAAATAATAAAAAGCAGCACCAGAGTAGCTTCAGTCTCTCAGCTCTCCCTACTACATGCAACAGCCTCTTTAATATAACAGGATTAAATTAAGAGAACACATTTTATCAACACTATGCAACATTTAAAGCAACAGTCTGTATAAATTGTATGCAATTAGCACACTATTTGAGACAGGAGTCCAGATTCCTCATTCTGCCAGGACTTCATTTGCATTTTGACCGGGTACGGTTGTCAATGCAGCTCGACTGCAGCTTGAATTTTATTTATTTGTTTGTTTAACCTTTATTTCACCAGGAAAATATAACTCTGGAGATTTAAAAGTAAAAATCTCTCACAAGAGTGGCCAAGCCAAGACAAACAGCAGTACATTCAGCAGAGCACACACTGAGGAAGAAGTACACAAACTAACTACACTAAAACACAGCTGGTGAAAAAAACAACAATAAAATAAAGAATTTATAAACATCAGCGGCAATAAAGTCAGTCATCAATAAAAGTAATTGGCTTATACTTCATTTCTGATATGAGACAAGCTTTAAAGTTGTAATAAATCTTCGTGCACCAGCATGTGTAAGCATTGTGAAGATGTGCAGGTAAATATCACCATCACTATAATCCAGCAAAGACAAAGGTTAAGGCAATAAAAAGAACAGAATGGACTTAATGGTGAAGTAAAAGGTTTCTCACTAGTTACTGAATGTGAGGCGTAAAAGAGAGAGTGTCAATTATAATCTTAAGTACTTTTATTGAGATACTAACTCATTCTAAGAGCCCTGAACTGCATGATCCCACCAAAGACTGTTTATACATTAAATAAATAACAGTGGCCCTAGACACGATTCCTGTGGCACTCCTCTATTCATATTAAGTACCCTGGAAATGACTCCTCCTACCTCCACACTCTGAAACCATCCAGCAGCTTTTCTTTCTGAGGACCCCGCACTGAAGTATTTGCTTTAGGAGTTTATGATCCACTGTGCCAAATCCCTTGACTAGACCTGATTATGCTGAGAATTTGAGCAGCTCCCTGAAACCCATATTTTACGTGCAATGTATCGTTTGACACAAAGGAACATAAACTACAAGTCTGACAACAATGCCTAGTTTTGAAAGCAAAGCCACACCTGCTTCTTGTCATTTGCTGAGCCACAGTAGTCTGAGAACCTGAGCTCCACCTCGCTACACGTGCGTCAAAAGCAAATAAAACACCGAGTAAAACACACGCCCAGCGGAGGAAACGCTCCACTCAGTTCAGATAAATTAGGGCTGTAAGCCTGACCGGCCGGACAGCTGTTTGTTTAGTTACTTAACTCGCTTCGGCTCTGGTGTATCTGTGTTCTCCACCTGAAAATGTAGCCATAGAGTCTCCGGGGCTTTAGCCAATAACACGAATGCACAACATGAATACACCAGTGCCCGGGTTAGCTCTTCGCCATGTATGGAACAGTGCAGTGGAGTAAGGCGCAGAAACCACAAAGCACCTGTTGTGTGAGGAATGAGGGCAGCCTTCATTTCTTCACTGCACACATTCAAAAGAAACTGAGGTGATGTTGAAGGATAGTTTGTCAAAGTTAAGGGTCTATTTTTCATGTTTGCAAAAAACAAAACACAAAAACCAACAAAGAAACGAAACGTGGAGGTGGTTTAGGAAAAAAAACGTGGAGAGAGATGCCTATACTAGGGGAAAAGGTGGTCAAACCGGAAGGACTAGATGAGCATGATACCGGGATACCAATGGACTGACTTCAGTGCGCAATGGCAAAGCACTTTCAGCATTGTGTTTAAACAGTCCAAATCTACAACGCTATGCCAAAGAGTTTGTACTTATGGTCGGCTTAATGTTCCAGTATAGGCCATACAGTCAGTCAGACACACACACACACACACACACACACACACACACACACACACACACATAGAGGGGGCATCCCTCGTGGGATCTTTCAGTGGCCACTGGTAAAGCTGCGACGCCTTCTGGGCAGTTAATTCACTCATTAAACATTTAATTTGGGGACAGGGATTGTGGCCTATCCAGTAGATATTCACTCATCCTCTAAAGCCACCGAAGGCCTGAATAAAACCCAGGTTTACCGTCCATCCCACAGCGGGCATTAACCCGTCGTTTCCTGCATATTTACCTGCTGCTTGTCAAAATGATCCCTCTCCGCGCCGAGCCTGACCTCAGTCCGCTTGGATTTCACCCGTGTGGGTACATGACCTAAGCTGCTCATCCTCTAGATTTCACTTCTTTAATTTTTTACGATGATGGCTTTATTAAGAAACAGTCACTCCCCCTCTTTACGCAAAAAAAATCACCAAAAACGTCCGAATGAAAGCGAAGTTCAGCAGCGGTCTCTTCTTCTATGTAGACTGCGGGCTGTGAGCGGGGGTGCCACGGTCATCTCCAGACTGCCGCTTCATTACTCTGATGCATCACGGCTGAAGGAGGAAACGTTAATGCGAGCAAATGCGGTGAGTTCGCCTCGCGTTACGTGGACGGATCCTCCCCCTAAGGTGGAGGAAATCATCTGCGCGTCCTCCTCCGCTAAAGTCATCCTCCTACATGAAGGTCGTTTTCTTTTCTTTTCTTTTTTTCCAGCTGTAATGATTACGGCGCAGATTTCACGTCGACTCTTCCCTTAAGAATGCCAAGTATGTGTTTTTGGCTCTTGCTGTTTTTAACAGTCTGCCTCTCGCTGTTAGCCTCCAATGGCGTCCCCTGGGGGGCACAGCCCCCCCCCCCCAACCAGACTGGACAGCCCAGGTGCTACCCCCAAGCTAAAATAATAAAATTCAATCAAATATCAAATGTACAATTATGTTCTCACAGTGAAGCCCAGATATCCGAGTGTAAGTGAATGCAGCATCGGCTTCTGCACTATGAGCATCATGTTAGCAAAGAAAGAGGCACTGCAGAAAACAATTTTTCGGTGAAAGAAAATGAGAGAATAAATGTCCTGGTAAGCAATATTAAGTTTGTTGAGTTTAGTAAACTTCGTTGAAATTAGAATACCAAGGAAAGAATAACACTTAAAGAATTATTGTAATATTTCAGACAGTAGGCTACTGGGGGGAGCTAGCATAAGAGTTATAAATTATAAGATATAATCCAAGTCGTAACATTGCTGTATGGAGCTGCAGATTTGGTTGCAGGTTAATACTGGCAGTGTCACCATGCCAGCTGACTGTATTTCATCATCAGCCAGTGTTGTTCTTTATACATCAATATTACCAAAGTTTACCATAAGGCAGCACTTACACTACACTGTGCGGTCTAGCTAATTTCTCTCATTACTTATCCTGTCTGCCAGCTCCATGTTATGAATAGAGTGTAAATCATGAATGGCTGTGCCATGTTCAATGCAGGGATGTACAGTTCTAGTTCTCAAGGCTCCTGTCCTCCTGGTTTCAGATGTTTCCATACTTCAACACAGCTGATTAAAAGAATCATTTACAGACTTGTGCACAACTAGGTGTTTGGGGATTATTTTATTGGCATTGGCTATGTTGGTATAGGTGACATCTAAAACGTGCAGGATAGGGGTCCATGAGGGCCAGAATTTGACACCCCTGACTTCTAGTCAAGGTCATACATCAGGAAAGTTGTTGTTTGTGACACAAGTTTTTGCTTTATTACTTTAGGGCCAACCAGAAGAATAGGAAGAATGAAAAGAAATCTAAATATTGAGAATTTCTTCCTGAAGAAGGCTAAAATACAACCAGAAGCAGAGAGCAATGTCAGGGAAAGGTGGACTGTCAGCAGTCATCATTGTCATTGAGTTCTACAAATGAAGGCATGTGTGAGAATGAATAAGGAAAATGCAAGGAAGGGATGTTTATATTGTCAATTGTTCAACCGATCCATAGGGGACGAATCCTAATATTTGGGAATAAATAATTAACTAAGCAAATATATGTATTGTGGCACATAATTAGAAAGTAAAACAAAATCCTGCTTTAAATAACATGTTTTTTATTTAATGATCCACCTATTCTAAATCACTGATAATATTTGATGAAGCATAGAGTAGGTACTTGAGTAAATGTTCACTTTCAAAACATAAATATTTTGCAACTCCAAGTGCTGCTGTTTACAAATGTTTTTGTACTTTTTTTCTTCCTAACATGTAACACACTCTTATTAGAAATTCAAGAGGTTTATTTTTGCGCAATTTATACTGAAAAAAATTATCAAAAGAAGGTATAGAAAGTATTTACTTGCTTTCAGGTTTCATTCAAATGTTAGCCTTTTCATTTGTTTCCCCACTTTTTTCCTGTTTCAAAATCAAACACCAGTTTGTGAGATCATTATCTTCTTTTTTTAATAGGCTGATAAAGTTTTGCATTGGCTAATTTGCCAATTGTATGTTAAAAATATTCGTATTTTAATATTCAAAAATGTTTTTGCCCAAAACATATGTGCACTATATGTCAGTAAAAATACTATGCAAATATTGCTGTCCTTGAATACTGAATAAACACTGACAAAACACTGATTGCATCTCTTGTACTTTATCAACGCAGTATCTAAAAACTTTGCAGTGTAGTGGTTAAAATCTCATTCTAATAAGAATTAAAAGCACATTCTGTTATTAGGTTTATAGGGTTATTGAATTATGGTTAACGGTTGGTAGAATTTTATTTTTTAACATTATCTGCCAATTACATCTGCCACCCTTCTCCAAATCTGTGCCCCTACCTGGCCCCCCCAACAAAAATTTTCTAGACACGCCACTGTCAGCCTCGGCACGGTGACGCCATTTCAATGACATCCAAGCCCATGAGGATTATTTCTAAATTATCTTTTAATCCCGAGAATGCGTCTGATTTCTGAAGTAATCCAGCTGGGAGGACATAAAACAGGAAATTACAGTCAGATTAAGATGTGTTTTTGTAGATGCACATTCGCATTTGCGGAATAAATTATTCCACAAATCAAATTAAATAAAACAAAAATATTGGGCTTATATAAGCAGGTGTGAACCACCCACTTTCTAAGGTACACCCGTGTAAGTCAAATATTTAATCAGACAATCACATGACAACAACTCGGTGCATTCAGGCATGTAGTCATGGTCTGCTGAAGTTCACATGAGCATCAGAATGGGGAAGGAAAAAGATTTAAGTCAGATTTAAGAGGCGTGATTGTTGGTGCCACACAGGTTTGTCTGAGTACTGTGATTTTTCCACACTGCCATCTCTAGGGCTTACACAGAGAAAATATCTAATGAGCAGAAGTTTTCTGGGTGAAAATGTCTTAGCAGAAGAGCATCCCTGAATGCACAACATGTCAAACCTCGAAGCAGATGAGCTACAGCACTAGAAGACCGCACTGGGTGCTTCTCCCATCAGCTAAGAACAGGAAACTGAGACTACAATTCACACAGGCTCACTAAAATAGGAAAAATGTTGCCTGGTCAGATGAGTCTAGATTGCTCCTGTAACATTAAGATGAGGAATTAGAAGTTTGAGACCAACAGAGCACCTTTAGGATAAAAGAAATCTGCTGCAGCTGTGTGATGCTGTCATGTCAACATGCATCAAATTGAATCTGTGCCAGGTGAATTAAGACAGTTCTGAAAGCAAAAAGGGTCCAACCCAACGTAACACACACAGTTCATTTAAAATAACCATGGTTTAGTCTTTTAGGATCTGATTAAACTCAGGTTATAATTCATTTCCACTTCATGACTACAGAATGTTCTGTATGCTTTAAATCTCTGCTCTTCACTTTGAGTCTCAGGTGTATTAAAATTCAGCAGATAAACAAACTAATGTGTTTCCTCTTCGATGTTCTTATTTCTCTTTATAATTAAGCAAATAAGTGGTCTGTCCCTAATACTTACTCCCTTATGGATTAATCGGTAAAAGCAACAGTCCCAGTTTCTAATGTTGCCCACTCCTGAGCTACAGGGTGTTGTGTCACATGCCTCTCCTGACTTAACTCCCTGTGGCTGGCAGACAGGTATGAGGAAAAACCTGATTTCTGTTTGTCTCAGTCATCATGATGTCTTCAATCTTTTATCATTTCACAGTTTCAGACAAAATGTTCAGCAACAGATCAGTTCAGACAATCAAGACACACAAAAAATCGGAATCAGTTAGACATGCAAAAGCCTTCTAATGTTGTATGTTTTGTTTACGCTGAATTGTGCTGAGCACTCTAAGTCCCGGTTTAAGTCGTCTGTGCTGTTTCTTGATCTGTTGGATGTTCAGTTTCTCCTCAGTCGACCACCACCAAGATAATCTCTGTGACAACAGACTGACCCTTCAGTTTCTGTTTCTTATTTTTATTTTTAGGATCTGCTCAGATCTCAGTGCTGCTCAATGTTGTCAGACTGGAATTTCATGTTCACGCTGCTGGGTGGAGTAGCACACATGTCTTATTCCCAGCTATGCAGTAAAAGAAACACAGAGGCTGATGGGACAACAGGAGATGGGAGACAATACTGGCTCTTTCACATTTTTTCTCCCTGGTGTAAACTCTGCACACACTGACGATATCTGAACTGACGAGCTGCAAGTCACATCCATGGATAATTACCGCGTGACATCTGTATGAAAGAATTCTGAGTAATGCACTGACATTATGACCGATGAGCTATGTGTGAATAATTAGATGAACTCTGGTGAAGGTCTGTGGAGGAAAGATGGGATAACTGATGGTAACTGTGCATGCCTCTATAAAGCACATTATATACAACAGAAAATATAGTAATCATTAATAAAATTCTTATTAGTAATTCCTCACACAACATTTCTTGTGCATCAAAGAAACACTCTTCAGATGACGTAGTCTCTAAAACATGTACAGTTGCAGTCAAAGGTATTAATACACTCAAGATTGTAATAATACAATCAATCTTAATACGGTCAAGATTGTTGGGGTAATTTTTTTTTTCAAGATTTCTTTAAACAGTATTTGAAAGGATTGTACAGCATCTTAAATGACTAAGAAAAGCAAGAATTGGGTGTAACTTTAAATTTATTTGTAATTTTCTTTAATCCACACAGGGTCCAAGGATACATAGAGGCTAAGACATATACATAAAACCCCTTTTTATACATATGGTAAATGGCCTGTATTTGTATAGCGCTTTTACTAGTCCCCCCTAGGGACCCCAAAGCGCTTTACACACCCAGTCATCAACCCATTCACACACACACATTCACACACTGGTGAAGGCAAGCTACAGTTGTAGCCACAGCTGCCCTGAGGCAGACTGACATACATAAAAAGATATAGTTAAATGTCCCTAAGCAAGCTGCACTTTGACCAGACACTTTTGGTAGTCAACAAGAAGCCTCTGGGATGATTCTGAATCTGAATTCTCTTGTTTGCAAAATCGGTAAGGTTCAATTAAATGAGTGGGTTTCCTGGCACAGAACCGGCTTTTAAGCACAGTCTACAAATTTTCCATAGAGTCGAGGTCGGGGCTTTGGAAAGGTCATTCCAGAAGTTTGCTGTTAACCTGCTTTATCTATTCCGAAACCAGTTTTGATGTGCATTGGGATCATTGTCCTGTCGGAACACCCAGTTGTGTCCAAGTTTGAACCAAGTTTTGTACAATGTACCAGCATGTTGTACAAAACCAAACATCTCCAGAGCATGATGCTGCCACCACCATACTTGACAGCTGATACAATGTTCTCAGACTTGAAAGCCTCACCTTTACTCCTCTAAACATTGTCTTGTCATTGAGGCCAAACAGCTTAGTCTTTGTCTCATCTGACCATTAAACTTTTCTCAAGAAGGAGTTTGGCTTGTCCATGTGGAGAATTTTTGGCCAATCTTGAAGGCGTTTGTTTGGAACAGGGGCTTCTTTTCTTTGTCAGCAACCTCTGATTTAAGATTCACTTCACTGTGGTCAGTGATACTGGTGTTCCAGCAATTTCCAGTTCATGGCAGGTTTGACCTTCGGTGGTTCCTGTATTGTTTCTAAACATCCCAACCAAAGTCCTCTTATCTGAGGGTAACACTTTTTCCAGACCTCAGCAAAGTGGTGACACATCTGAAAAACTTGTACCTGTGTACAACTGCTTGAACTGATGATCGGCAGTTGTTTAAAAACGGCTCCAAGAGACCTTCTGAACTTATGTAAATCCACAATTCTTATTCTTAGATCTTCAGTGACTTCCTTTGACTTCCCAATTGCTCATTGGAGTATTGGTCACTCCAATGAATGCTGTCAAACAAACACTTTTTATGCTGCAAAGAGTTGTGTTGTCATGATCACTAATGAGAAGATAATAGGCCTTGGTCTTGTCAAGTTGAACTACATTGCAGAACCTTTAGCATGACTGATTAAAACCTTTGACCGTGTGTAGATCGTAGAAATACCAAAAATAAATTCAAACTTGTGGAACCTTGTCTTGTTTTTGTTTTTTTTAAGTAATCAAAGATCCTCTACAATTATTCATTAAAAGTCCAAAATTACCATGACATTCATGCCCATGATAAGTATGTTTCAACTTCTGACCTGTGTGCTGTATGCATTTTCAGATATTATCCACTAGATGGCAGCAGAGTTAAACATAGTGCCAGCGTTAGCGTCATAATTGTCCACTGCTGCTGATTATGGATGGGCTGAAACAAGGCGGCTTTTTGCCTGACTGTCAAATAACCCCTATGAAGAAACCTGGTAATTCTCTACAACCAGATTCACATTAAAAATGATGCAAGGTCAGACTGCTAATGACAAAAAATAAATAAAACACTGAAATACAGAAAAAAAGGACTGTGTTTCATTATACTCACTTTATCTTTTATTCAAAAAAAATTAAGTTTTGAATTTGTTCAGATTAATTTCTTTAATTAATTTGATTGTTACATTTTTACAACTAGCTCTTTGTTGTTGTTGTTGTTTTTTTAAACTTTCATGTTCTGTTTGAATTTGAGCTACTTTTGTTCAGGTTTTACCTTAATGAGATATTAGTTTCACTATGTGATAATATCATAAGATCATATGTATTTTGTTTTTCTGAGCTCTAATGTGTAATTAATTTTAATTTCATTAACGTATCTTACAAAACTACAAAGGATGCAGCCAGTAAACTACAGTTACTTCTTTTATTTCTCATTTCTTTTCAGTATTTTCTAAATGAAATGTATAAAACCTTTGAAATATTTTTCCTGGATTAAATTCACATAATTAATAATACTTAAAGTGTATAAATCTTGTCTCCCCGGGGTTAATTTATCACACTAGTCTGCTCACACCACCACCCACAACCCCTTTCCAACAGTGCTAGAAACAGATCACCCAGACTGTAAGACAGGACGTGACTAAGGAGTAAATGGGTACATTTCATCACCGCCGTGTTCATAACATAACCAAATATGAACAAAAGTACTTTGTTTCCATAGTAATGCTACAACAAATACACTTCTTACGGAACACTCATGAAGTTCTTAGTGTTAAATTCTCAGTTCTTTGATCTTTGGGCTGAAGGAAGGACAACACTCGGTGTATAAATGCTCAATCAACAATCATTTTATTCCATACAATTCTCATTATTCCATACAACACTTTTGAGAATAAACCATCCGGAGGGGAGATGAAGGCGGGAGGGTGTCCGCCTGATCTCGAAGTGTCTGAGCGTTTCTCACATTCTTATAGCTTCGGCCCCCCTCCAAAGTCATAAAACCTAAACATCCACATACTTTCTAACTCTCAGTGAGCCTGAGTTATGGCCTTGGCTCCCTGTTTTTCTGCTTCCAACAAAGATGGGGGTGAAGCTCCTGTGGAATGTGCTCTGTCCTCTCTACTATCAGAAAAGCAAGGCCCTGACTCTCTGCACACAGTATTTCTTATATCTCAGCAGTATAATGCATCATAAAACAATATCATTCATTCACAATAAATCAGCAGTCTAATGTAATACAAATCAGTTTAATAAATCTAATAGATCCAACATAGTTGAACTAAGCATTTGATTCAGGTGTGTTGACCCAGGGTGATATCTAAAACCGAACAGGACACCTGCCCTCGACGCCTGGAGTTCAACACCCCAGACTAGATGTTACAATCCCTGATAATGTATTGCTTCAAATGGAGAAAGTCTTGAGGGATGGCTGTTATGAGGAAAGGCAGCCCAGAAAGTTTACCAGCGGGACACATCGTTGCGTGCCTCAACTTCACAGGGTGTTTCGGTCTTTTATCCTAAGCTAACCTGCATTTTTTTTTAACCTCCCTTGGTTAGGTTTGGGGATTAGAGATCTGATCTAGATTATCATATTAAGATTTGGGACACATCGTCAGTTGTGGACCTTGGATTCATCGGGTGTTTCGGCCATTATCACTTGACACCCTCATCCAAGGAGGCCCTGCCAGGGTTGATCGGGCCCTGGAGTGCATCACTGGTTTATGTTAAGTTTTTATTTCTCTACTTTCTTCTGTTTAGTTTTCTACAATTTATTTTCTTCTATCAGTTCACTGCAACTTAGAAGTAATACTTAGACGGCCTTTTCGCTCATGGAAAACGCAAGGTTTGCGTGTGCACAGCGAAAACAGAGACTTTCTAAAACAATGACGTATGTCAGGCATGTGATGCAGTCACGTGACCAATTAAACTAAGATAGCGGAGGGGATTATACAGTAGTTGTTTTGTTTGCTCTCAATTTTGACAGCCCTGTTAAAGATTAATATCAGTCTGTACATGCTCCAGATAGCTTTTCTTCAAAATCTTTAATTCTTACTCACTTTTGCAACTTTGTATTTTTGCGTTAATCGCAGAAACACCTCCACCTCATTGTTAGTCCATTTAAAAAACTCGATGCTTTTCCTCAAAATTTTGCCGCGACGTTTCAAAGAGAGGCAGGTCGAATCTTCTTGCGTTTCACGCATGTGCAGGACTGGAAAGTAAGCGTTTGCGGCCGTTTCAACGTGGACGCTCAACTCTGTGAAAACGACTGAAAACGCTTTTCTGGACGCGGAGCGTTTTAGGACGAAAACGCCGTTTTCAAATCTATCCGGGCTAGTGTGGACATGACCTTAAATGATATCTTTGGGCCCTTGGTCACTAGCAGCCTACAAACCAAAGACTCGCAATTTTTCCCCATTTCTTTGTATCTACAAAAAAATCCCAAAGATATCACAGTTTGATGGGCATAAAATAGTATTTTTACGCCAACGGAGCGATTATCAAAGGACCACTACACATGAAAGCAGCTAAAATCAAATGCTTCACTCCAATGTAAAAATGTTAGCCTACTTAGCGATGCAGCTAAATTATGTAAAACGTGTCCGACAGTAAAGGTCCAAAATAACATGATTTGTTTAAGGATTCATACGTGACAGAGAGACGTGCTGACCTCTGCTATTTCAGCCAGTGGTGTTGTTATCAGTCAAAACTGGAATTATGAACTCAATAAAGAACCGTCAGACTTTATTCCACCATGATATACCATCTGGGTTAAAATCTGATTGATCTAAAAAACATACTGCCAATGCAGTAAAAGCATATCTGGATAGAAAAACACACTGGAACACTATCAGTCGTGCATTGGTCTCTCCAGTTCAATTCAATTCAACGTAATCTCCTACGACATTGGCGTCCACATATGTGGACAATACATTTTGGGTTGTCTAGACCAAAATACCAATTTTGCTCTACAAGGGCCTGACATCTACTTATGAGGACGTTGTACTGCCACTGTTATTTTTTTTTTTTGATCAAGGTCTTTTATTGAACAAAGAATTGCTTCCAACAACAATTATGGCAAAATTAACAAACAGTTGTGCCCCCACCCACCCGGAACAGTGTAACTAAAACCCAGCCAGAGAGGAAAGGAGAGATAAAATAACATAAAATAAAATAAAATAAAATTACAGATACAAAGTAAATAATAAAATAAATGAACAACAGCAAGAGAAAAAAACAAAAAAAAAACCAAAAAAAAAAAAACCAACAACAAAAAAAAAACAACCCACTCACACGCACATTAAGCAATAGTATCCGGACTTAATCTTTCAAAGTAAGTAAGAAAAGGTTGCCATGTGTCATAGAACCTCCGAACCGAACCTTTTACAGTGTAGCGGATCTTTTCCAGCTGAGTATAGTACATGACATCCTTAACCCATTGCCCATATACAGGTGGAAGTGGCTCTTTCCATTTCAATAATATCATTCTACGGGCCAAAAGAGTGCAGAAGGCCAGAAGATCAGAGTGTGATTTGGAAAGACTGGCATCACAAGGCGTCACTCCAAAAATAGCTATAAACGGGCAGGGTGCAATTGGAACACCAAATATGTTGGATATGGTTTCAAATATGCTTTTCCAAAAGCTACCCAGTTTTGGACACGGCCAGAACATGTGAAATAGGGAAGCAGGCTCTCGTTTGCACCGGTCACATGTGGGGTCAAACCCATCCTTGATTTTGCTCAGTCTAGTTTTAGACCAATGGAGACGGTGAACAACTTTGAACTGAATCACCACATGTTTAAGGCAAATAGATGACGAAGAAATTCTATTGATTATCTTATGCCAAGTCTCATCTGTAATCCGTTGGCCAAGATCACTTCCCCATCGTTCCCTAAGTGATTGCAATGTGGACAGCCTAAAATTACTTAACAGCTCATAAACATCACTTATAACCCGCTTAGCATTTGGTTTAAAATCAAAAATATCATCCAAAAGGGATGGTGGTGGACAGGACGGAAAGCAGTCAATATTAGAAGCAACAAAATTCCTGAGTTGTAGATACCTGAAAAAGTGTGACTGAGGGATCTTGAACTTGTTCACCCTGCCACTGTTATTTAAAAAAAAAAAATCAGGTAATTCTTTGTTTTTACATTTATCAGGTCCCAATTGTCATGGTCCGCGGTGGTTGGCTGAAATTTCCATCAGGCTCCTGAGCCTACCTGGGATCCGCCCCTGGGGAGGACCACCTCCTCCAGTTCCTGCGCACCTGGAGCCGATTGCAGGCAATCAAGCCAAAGTGATTTAAGCCTCACCCTGATGTTCATTCACTGCCAGTTTGTTTCATCGCTTTTGTCCTTGCCACAGTTCCAAGCCTAAGCCTAACTAATAAAATATTGTTAAACTGCCTGCTGTCTCTTGGCCATCTGCTGTGACTGGTTGGGATGAGGGGAGGAAGACAGGATAAAGACACACTGTGGAAGAGAGCAAGAGATTAATAATAACTAATGATTAAATGTAGAGAGGTGTGTAATCATGTAGCGAGTAAAAAAACGCACACAAAGAAACAAATGGCTCATAATTCACTGACAAGAAAGCATCAGAAAATGAATGATAGGAAGACAAAAGCCATTTTTTCTCTGTGTGTACAGGTGGAAGTTGTTACAGCTCAGTTTCTCCCATATTTGTATTTCCACTTCTCGGAGCCCGGAGAACTATTCCTGAAGACTATTTCAAGAAATGACGAGAAAGCTTACCTAAGAGAGTTCTTTTTATTGAAGAATAAAAATGGTCAAACCAACAAACTCTATTTTTGACTTATGTGCTGTATTTCTGTCTATGTGTGGGCATGTCTCAGCCAGTCACTGACCCATTTTCCAGTTTTCGGAGCAAACTAAAAGACATGAGACACGGCTCAAAACTTATATATGAAATAAAATGCTCCACTCTGTGACCTTTTGCACAGTTACCCTCCTCAGTGATGCAGCTTCATTATGCAAAATGTGTCCAGCAGTAAAGTTTTATCTGAAAGGTGCTAAATGACACAATTTGTTTAAGTATTCATAGTGAGGAAGAGACAGATACACCTCCGCCTTTTGAAAAAAACACAAAAAACCCCAACTCTGTCCAGGATGTGCAGAACATCATCTGACACGTTGTCCCCTCAGATGATATTTATATAGTTTCGCTTCATGAATCAATAAACGTGGGCTTCAGTACTTCACTACGCCACCGTGGCTCATTCCAGTACTGAACCTCTGTGAAAATAAAAAGATCTGAAACCTTTCGGACATTTCTCAGATTCTGTTTCATTAAGGACTTAAATATTATTATACAATATGTACAAGACGTAAGTACTGAATTCATTTACAACAAAGCATCAGAGAATGGATGATAGCCAATTAAAAACAAGTATCTTTCTGCGTGTACAGGTGGACGCTGTTAGCGGTCAGTTTAATGCGTCGCAGCTGGATGCAGACAGTTTTTCTCATATTTGACTTTGCAGATCGCCTTTGTTTTTTTTTCTGGTCTAATCTTATTTGGTCATGTACTACCTGGTGTTAGGTAGCTTCATGAAAAAGGTGTTGCAGCAGATGCAGGTTAAACACTTCTCCACAATGCATGCAACAAAGTGAAGCCTTTGTGTAAATTTTTTTGGCACGTGGTAAATAAAACCAGTGCGGTACGATGTGGCTTTTTATAATTGCTGAACTTTCTCACGCTAGCTGCACAGCAGTGGGTGATTGTCCCAGAATAAGAACTTGCTTATTATTATATTATTAGGATAATAAAATAAATGCTAAACTTCCTGTACATAGAGAGTGCACAATAAAAACCAACACAGATCATTATCTAGTCTTTGTGATTCATGAGAAAAGCTTCTTAGTGGAGTGTGAAATAGTTATCTATGGAAGAGAGATTCTTCAGTTCTCCATGAAGGGCCCTGTGTGGACTGAGGTAAAGATGTGAGGAGTGCTTCATCACAGGTATGAGTTCCTGCTTATGTGCTCAGAGATTTGATTGAGTAGGACAGTTTTAACTGTGCAGCCATGCAGTGTGACAACATAAGGTTTACAAAACTCCAAGGATAAACAGCTAAAAATACTTCTGCATGCAGAGATGTGATCATTCGTGTAAAAGTGATTTTTTTGTTATCACCTTTATTTTTATTTCTTTATTTCTACAGAAATTTAACACCACCAAGACAGACAACTAATTGCTTGTTAACACCTAAAAAAAAAAAAAAGAAAAAGCAGAAGCCTCGGGCTTCCGGGTAAAGGGTGAACCACATAATCACACTTTTTTTGCATTTGCATTTCCCTTTAAAGAGTACGGGCAGCTCCAAAGACGTCATTTCTTTTTGTGAAGACATCAAAGAGGCACATAGCTCACGATGCGTTGCAGCTTCAATGGCACTCTGCTGATCAATGTCCTCCCTCCTCTGCTGATGACAGAGTTTGTCCTGGGAGTTCTTGGTAATGGTTTGGCTCTGTGGATCTTCTGCTTCCACCTGAGGCCCTGGAAAAGCAGCACAGTGTTGCTCTTTAACCTGGCAATGGCTGATTTTCTGCTCAATATTGTTTTACCTCTCCGTGCCAGCTACTACTTCGCCGGGATCAAATGGAAGTTTGGAAACGCCCTCTGTAACATCTGCCTCTTCATGCTGGCCCTGAATCGCAGCGGAAGCACCTTCTTCCTGATGGCCATCGCTGTGGACAGGTACATGCGTGTGGTGCATCCCCACCATCCCATCAACTCTCTGAGTGTCTCTAAAGCCATAATCGGAGCACTCGGGCTGTGGTTGGTCACCACTTCAATGACTGCTCATGTCTTCACTTTGTCACACATCAACACAACGTACTGTGAGAGCTTCATGATTGACACCAAGACCAAGGGTAATCTTTCTTGGCATAAGTTTGCATTTCTCTTTTCCTTCTACATGCCTCTGCTGGTCATCCTCTACTGCACATTCTGCATCGTTCGCTACCTGAAAGGGAGGCAGCTGGCCCAGCATGCCAAGATCAAGAAGGCCTTGTACTTCATCATAGTCGTGGTAGTGCTCTTCATCATTTGCTTCCTCCCAAGCAACTTCACACAGCTGGTGATCTGGATCAAGTCCTATAAATTAGCCGGTTCCTCTAACATGTGTTCTGAAATGGAAAACCTTACCATTGTATTTTACATCACCATTAGCCTGACCTACCTCAACAGCGTGTTGGATCCTGTGGTCTACTACTTCTCCAGCCCCGTCTTTAAGAGCATCTGCAGAAAGGCTCTTCATCTGCCTGAAACAGAAAATGCTGAGAGTACAGAGAAGAAAACCCGGGAAACGGGCTCCCAGTCGATCAGCCAGCTGTGATCACTAAACTGAGGAGGTATAACAAGCAGCTTCATAGCTAAAGGTTCAATTTAAAGTAAGTTTATCGATTCCATCATTAAGCTGTAAATGCTAAAGCTATTTCATATTTACTATTAATTGCATTTTCAAAACATGGCAATTATGGAGTAAAAACCTCTAAAAGTCAAAAAACGATGCAGCTGTGTCTTCTATAGAGCCGTTTCTAGCTAAAGCAGTCTCACTCACACTTTGAAATAATAAGCTACACACTGGCACAGAAATCCTCCGAACTGAGTGATTAAACTTTTCATCAGTGAAAAGCTTTTTTCTTTTTTTTTTTCCCCCAGCACATCACTTGCTTAGAAGCTATCACACCAATGCTGACTGCACTTTTCTAAATGTATTTGTCTTCCAAAACATGTACACGTTAAGACGTGTGAATTAAACAAAGATTATGTGAAATAAGGACATTTATAAGCTCATCTGAATAAGATTTCTTTCTTTTGTCATGTGAAAACTATAATAATGAGAAACATACTGCATATATACATAATGTATAAAAGCTTTTATACATGAGTTAAAAATATGGATATATATTAAGGCAACTTTGAATAAAAACAACAAAACTGTATGAATATGTATTCTTTGTCTTTGGCCAATGCTGTATGAACGTATGATAATAAATATAAGTTTATTGTCAACACTGAGATGTTGCCCGTTTTCTTGGAATCTTTCAGAAGTGGGCGATGAAGGGATCATAATGAAACTGCTGGCATTGCAGCAGTACAATATGAAGCACATTCCTCCTGGTTAAGATGGCTCAAAAATATCTCCCTGTAAAACAACAGGCACTGGAGTTTATAGCTGCTTTTAGGTGGCTGGGGTAGAGGGAGGGTACACCCTGGACCGCTTGCCAGTCTGTCACAGGGCTAACAAAGAGAGTCAGCTGTTCACACGCACATTGACACCCCTTTGCAATTTAGAGTTGACCTAAACCCACTAAAGTAAGTTTATCAATCAAAAAACGATGTTTGGACTGTTGCACAAAGATGGTGTATACCGAGAGAAAATGCAAACACCACGCAAGTGGTGGGTTTGAACCCAGGACCTCCTTGTTGTCAGGTAACAGTGCTAAACACCATATCAGTGTGCAGCTGCAACAGCAATATCAACATGATATAATGATCACTTCTTTAGGAATAATCTTTCAGGACATGCAGATATGGCAGATGATATATAAAATCCAGACCTATCACATAAATACTTGATACGAAGGAGAAGACAGATGTGCGCTCCATCTACACCGTTTTTCTAAATCTCCATGCGCTCTCCCAGATAGAGACACACTGAGGTTCTGTATCATCTCTTGAATTAGGAAACAATGGATTTAATGAAAGCCTGATTGTTCCTTGATTGATTGATTGAATCTTTATTTTGAACATGTTGAAAAAGTACAACAAAATAGAATTAAAAGAGACAAATGAACAAAGCAAAACAAAAGGAAAACGAGCAACCACAACTCCAAATAACGTTCATGTTCAAAAAGGAGCAGGAAGAAGCATAAGCTTATTTAATCCCACCCCTTTTCCACTATCTAGTATCAATAGACTACAGAAATACCTCATTGCAATTACTTAAGAGATTTTAAGCAATGAGCACAACCCTTAGAGAAAAATCTTTCACATGTATATTATCAAATCTGTTTGTCTGCTTGTTGCATTAGTTTGTTTTCCTGGTATTCGGCACTGTATTGGGTCTTCTGTTTTTCTTACATGAAACTATTTTAACCAACTCACAACTGCAGTTTCATAACTGCAGCTAAAGTTGGGGAAGTACAATATCTGATGGCCTAGTTCAGCAAAGACGATTCAGACACTTTGGTTTCTGTGAATAGAGTTTATAAATATAACTTTATGACACTTGATCTGTCCATTCTGAGAAACAAGCCATTTCTTCTTTTTGATGCAATCATTTAATTCACACTCAGCTAAAATTATGGTTCTTGTGCAGCTTAAACAAGTCCTTGAATCATTGAAAACACATAAATGATACAAATTGCATTTAAAAACATGCATTGGTTTATATATCTTTATATAGTGTTTTCTGAAAGGCAACAGTTTGAGTGTATAAACACATATTTAATCTCATATTTCTCAGACCTTTTTGCATACATGAACACAATCTGTAGAACACTATGCAAAAGTCTTGATCCACCCCTCAATTAAAAAAAAAAAAATATATATATATATATTTTGCAGAAAAACGCATCCACCGATTTATTGAAGCACAGTCTGGTCTTTCTTAGACAAGGGAATCACTTTTTTGGTGCAAAAATACCATTTTATGTCTGTCAAACTGTGTTAGTGTATTGACCTTTCTTTGATTAAACTGAAAAAATAGGAACAAATTCTTAGTTTTTGCTTCTAGTAACAAAGTCCCAAAAGATACAATTTAAACATGGTTCTTTGGCAAGTTGTCTATAATGCTAGGGCAACACTGATTCATACCTTGAGTTAGGTTCCTTGAACAAGGACCGGACTAAATCTGGATACCAGTTTCACAGAATGGCCATTTTAGATGAAAATGAAACCGTCATTTTAACACAAAGCCACGCAGAGAATACAAAGTCTTCCGTTTCCCATGAGGCAAGTGAGTTTGAAAAGGAAGTCTCGTGACATTAATTTAATGCGCTCCTCTCTGGGAACAGATGAGCTTTATAAGTCCATTTAAGGGCACACCATGTGTGGCTAAACCACTAACAAGTAAACTTGCTGAGCGTTCTTGATGGGCAAACGTGATACATGATCTCTGCACACCTGAATGAGTGACAGCTGCAAAGGAGAAGAAAAAACTGGAGGACCAAAATTTATAAATCTTTTGAAAAATTCAGAATAGATAAAGTTCAGAATGGGTAAAGTTCAGCTCGGATCGGTCTCACTGTGAGTGCACACTTCCTCTCAAATATCACACAGTCACTTCTAACAGCGAGTGACGGGAAGTAGTCCATCAGAAACGAGACCAGTGTTTAAAAAAAAGTTGATGAACCAAAGAAGTACGACTGAGATAAGGAAGCTGTTTCATATAAATGTGAAAGTAACAAGTATTTAAAAAGAAAACAGAAATAACTTTAGGAAAATGTGAGCACAGCAAGTAGGTCCCGCGTTCGAAACCACCATCTGGTCGGGACCTTTCTGGGTGGAGTTCACATTTTCTCTCTGAGTACTCCGGCTTCCTCCCACACTCCAAAGACATGCAGTTAGTGGGGTTAGATTCTAAACTGCCCATCGGTGCAAATGGTTGTCTTAGCCCTGCGTCAGATTGGTGACCTGTTCAGGGTGAACCCTGCCTCTCGCCCTGTGGGAGCTGGATGACCGAGTTTGGTGTGGAAGAACTTGACTCCCATAAATCCCATAAACACCTCTAAATCTTTTACAAAGCCTTTTCAGAAGAGTTGAAGTTGTTATAGCTGCAAAGGTTCGGCCAACATCGTATAAAATTCCATGAAGTAAGATTGGTTTGTTCCTTAATGTGTGTGACGGCAGATGAGCTGATACTTTTGGCAACACAGTGTACATCATTTATTAGGATTACTGCTCCTCTTTCTTTTAGAACCGATGTGGGACAGTACTTTAACTTCAAAATATTGTACAAAGTGTGGCTGTGCAATGAAAATCAACAGTTAAACTCAATACACATCCTAGGAAACAAACTTGGAGTTACAGTGGAAAATAAAAGTTGACGTGTGATCTGCTGCTTCTAAATAGCTCATCTCCACAGTTTTCATAAATGAATAGTTTATTCAAATATTACAGCTGAAAGATAAATGTGAAGTGCAAATACTGCATCTCAGCCTAAAGCAGACCAAGGAGGATTATATAAACACGGCTGAAGCAACAGTGCTGGTTCATCTCAATACTCCGTGTTGCATGTTAAGAAAGTCCTGAAAAACAAATGAAATCATTAATGCACACAGGTGAAGTGCTTTTAGCTAATAAAAAGAAACTTCTACTTCACATCAAACATGATGTGTAGCCTTTACGTTCCACTAAACTGGGCCCAAGATATCGGCTTCAGTTACCTTCAGGCAGCTGGATGACAACGAGCCATTTGTCAGGGTTTTCCCTCGCTGACGCTCTCTGTGTTTCATGTACTCACGAGCGAGTGATTCAGCATCATCATGGCTGCAGGGAAGATTGAAGAGCACAGACAACTAAAGTCATGCAACTTTAACCGGTTTAAGACATCTGTTTCTAACACAGTTCTGTTCTAAGTGCGAGCATTTAAACTAAACTGGAAGCAAAAATCTGAATTTCGAGCTACAACCTGAGACTGTAGGATGACATTAAGAGTAAGTAAGAGTAACAGTAAGAGCTAGCTTTTTTAAATAACAGCCAGTCTATGACAACCTCTTCCAGTTAAAAGGTTTGAGATATGAAGACAAAATTAAAAAAAAAATAAAAATTAACAAACTGAGCCAAAATGCAGTGTGTGAAAACCTGCTTTCATTTCAATTGAGAGGCTAAGTAGCAGCCAGGTGCTGCTAATCAAAAGCATTTGATTAAATGACCATCAGCAGATATCAGCACCTCTGTGAAAGCAGATGTTTTGGCAGTTTGCAGTTCAGGAGTATTCAGGATTCACCATTAACTTAGTATATCAAAGTATTCTAGAGTCACAACAGCTGAAGCCAGAATAATGGGCCTCATTTACTAATATTCGGGTGGAAATGTTTTTATCATGTGCAACAAATTAGTTTGCATGCAAAATTACAGTCAGATTCAGAAACCTGCAAACTGGCCTATTTTATTCTCAGCACTGTGGGTATGTTAGTAAATCAGAATAGTTCAAAACCAGCAGCCTTGTGGGAGCCCCATATAATTTGCCTATTATCTGCGCACTTCCCCGCCATGGCTTCTCAATATAAGTGAACACACTTAGCTCCAAGTGAAGAGAAAGTGGTGACGATGTTATAAGACAGAATCCTGCACCTCTGAGGCAAGAAACAAGAAGAAAGTCTGACCATATAAAATTAAATAACAGTGTCTGGATGCTGAAAGAGGAAGCCAGAAGAGACCAAAGAAGTTTCAAAAATAATAAATAAAATAAGCACGCAGGCCTGAAATAACAGAATATAATTTCTCCTGAGAGATTCCCTGTGCACCAAAGTTTGGAATCAAAGTTGACATAAAAACAAAATACCACAAGGAATAAAAAGATTAAAACAGGTGGAGGCCGAGGAACCATGTGATCCATCAGCCCCACACGAGAACCTCGCGAGCTTTGGGTAGTGACTGAAAGAATCGGATGCAAGTGGCACAAATAAGCTTCCACCAAAGGGTGGCTGTGCTTCCCCTTTGCGATAGTATTTTGTTTTCTTCACGTGCCTTTTTTGTAGTCCTGAGCATTTTGTGGCTTAATGCGTTTTAGAAAGCTATGAATAAAAACCAAAATTCAATGATAATTGCTAATGATTGTTAGTGTTAGTAGTAGTAGTAGCCCTACTCATTTTACAGATTTGTGTTCAAATTCATAAGGCAGCCAGGTGTTTGTTGTACGTATGTTTGGTCAGAGGAACTGACCTAAACTAAATTTGTTCCTAAAATACAAAAATATTGATAAATCACAGATTTGTGCATATGCACTGTGAATGAGTAAATGAGGCCCAATGATCCCAAGCACTGCAACAAATCTACGCTGAATGGTTGAAATAGAAAAACACCAAGATTTTGCACTGATCCGGTCAAAGAGCAGACCTCATCCTGATTTAAATGCTGTGGTCAGATCTTAAGTCAGAACATCTGCAAACCTCAATAAACTGAATAAAAAATGTGCAATTCATTTGTATTTTTATTTTTATTCCTATTTATTCTATTTATCCCCTTCGTATATTTTATTTATATACGTCTCTGTATTTATATGTGTGTGTGTGTGTGTGTATATATAATATTCTGTAACTCTCTAACTTCTGTCGGTGCTGTGCTTTTGGAAACCGAATTTCCCAGAGGAACCCACCCGAGGGATTAATAAAGTTTTATCTTATCTTATCTTCTTATCTAAAACCAAACTCAATGTTCGGATAAAGGTACAAGCAAACAGAATCATGGGGTGTAGTTAGTTTTCACATGCAGCGTCTGTGTTTTCTTTTTTCTCAATAAATGATGAACTAGCGTAATTAGTGTGAATGCTTGAAAAGCATTCACAGTATTGTTGTTGTAATCTTTATTATTATTAGTGTGAATGCTTGAAAAGCATTCACAGTATTGTTGTTGTAATCTTTATTATTATATTTTATTCTGTATTCCGTACGTTTTTTGAAAGCCTACTCCTTCAAAACCATTCAACTTAGAAAAACCATTCAAACACCATTAGATTCCTATTCTTTTGGACATGACTGCTTCTATTTTTCTCATTTTTAACATTTATATTTTTAATTTTATTCAACTTTATTCAACAAAAATTTCCCATGTATTTCAATGGGGAGACCCTTCAAATCCTCATTCAACTTACTCATTTTTAAATTCTTACTACTTCAACATACGTTGACATAGAGCCACCATTCAAACTTTAAAACGAAGACAAGACATTCAACTATTCAACTTGTATTTATCTTTTCAATATCTATTATACTTTTTCTTCAGTTCCAGTTTAAGTTTCATGATGTTTTTTCACCCGTTTCAGAGTTTATAATGGGTGTGTATGGGACGGAATGTTGGGGCTAGAGTGCGGCAGCTCAACTGCTAGAGTGAGAGGAGCGAAAAAATTAATCATAAAATCTTTTTTAAAACTGCTGCTGTGTCCACAGCGTTTGCTCTACAGGTATGATTTTACCCTCAAAACGTAGCCATGGCTGTCCTCTTTCATCCAATGTGTTTACTATTGTACTAGGTGTTATGGTTCTTTCGTAAATGTCACCAATGCACAGCCTCCTCCCTCCAACTCTTCCATAGACTCTAATGTTAAAATGGCTCAGAAGGTTCGTTTGAAAATCAGAAGAGCATGGTGTCTTTACACTGTCACCACGTCCATATAATAAACTCCACAGGCATGAAAACTGAGAATTCGGTAGACTGGACATTGCTGCCGCTCACGGTGAAAGAATTTTGTCAATACGACCTATACTTTTCATTTGGGAACGATTTGTTTCGGCCTGACTTTTCTGTTCATTTTAAGCAGCAAAAGTGAAGCGCATGTCTGTGTGCGTGTGTATGGAGCCATTGGGTGCAGTCACTATAGCAACCAGGCTCACACCTGCCTGCTTAACGAGCTCTCTCTCACTCTGCCAAGATTCATCTTAAACACTTCTCTTTCAACTGCTGCTGTGTCCACAGAGTTTGCTCTACAGCCATCATTTTACCCTCAAAATGTCGCCATTATTGTTCTCTTTCCAACACCGTGTCTTTCAAAGCTCAGACATTTAAACTTTTTAAACTGTGTGGATCAAAGCGGAGGGATCACATTTTAGTCATTCAGTGATTCAAAGAATATGACCTTTTAATATTCTTTCAGATGTTTTCTGACTCTAAATGTTCTTTTCTCAGTTCTTAGGGTTTTCTAATTGACATTTAAAACATTTTCAGCTTTTTTCCAACTTCTTCTTCTTTGTAACCTTCAGCTTTTAGCAGTTCAGCACCTTTGTTTTCAGGTTAAATTTGTTTTTTTTTTTGTTGTTTTTCTTTATTTCATTCAATATTTTTAACTTAAATTCAGCAATTAATTCATTTCAGTGCATACATTCAGATTCAAGCATTCACACTGCAGTTTCTTCAGAAAATGCACTTTCTAGTTCTATTTTATTATTATCTATTCCGTACGTTTTTTGAAAGCTATCTCCTTCAAAACCGTTCAACTTAGAAAAACCATTCAAACACCATTAGATTCCTATTCTTTTGGACATGACTGCTTCTATTTTTCTCATTTTTAACATTTATATTTTTAATTTTATTCAACTTTATTCAACAAAAAATTCCCATGTATTTCAATGGGGAGACCCTTCAAATCCTCATTCAACTTACTCATTTTTAAACTCTTACTACTTCCACATACATTGAAATAGAGCCACCATTCAAACTTTAAAACGAAGACAAGACATTCAACTATTCAACTTGTATTTATCTTTTCAATATCTATTATACTTTTTCTTCAGTTCCAGTTTAAGTTTCATGATGTTTTTTCACCCGTTTCAGAGTTTATAATGGGTGTGTATGGGACGGAATGTTGGGGCTAGAGTGAGACAGCTCAACTGCTAGAGTGAGAGGAGCAAAAAAATTAATCTTAAAATCTTTTTTAAAACTGCTGCTGTGTCAGCAGCGTTTGCTCTACAGGTATGATTTTACCCTCAAAACGTAGCCATCGCTGTCCTCTTTCATCCAATGTGTTTACTATTGTACTAGGTGTTATGGTTCTTTCATAAATGTCACCAATGCACAGCCTCCTCCCTCCAACTCTTCCATAGACTCTAATGTTAAAATGGCTCAGAAGGTTGGTTTGAAATTCAGAAGAGCATGGTGTCTTTCCACTGTCACCACGCCCATATAATAAACTCCACAGGCATGAAAACTGAGAATTCAATAGACTAGACATTGCTGCCGCTCACGGTGAAAGAATTTTGTCAATACGACTTGTACTTTTCATTTGGGAGCGATTTGTTTGGGGCTGACTTTTCTGTTCATTTTAAGCAGCAAAAGTGAGGTGCATGTCTGTGTACGTGTGTATGGAGCCATTGGGTGCGGTCACTATAGCAACCAAGCTCACACCTGCCTGCTTAACGAGCTCTCTCTGCCACTCTGCCAAGATTCATCTTAAACACTTCTCTTTCAACTGCTGCTGTGTCCACAGTGTTAAAGCCATCATTTTACCCTCAAAACGTCGCCATCGTTGTTCTCTTTCCAACATCTTGTCTTTCAAAGCTCAGAGATGTAAACTTTTTAAACTGTGTGGTCAAGTGGAGGGATCAATTTTTACAAAAAAATAACCTTTTAATATTCTTTCAGTGTTTTTCGGACTCTAAATGTCTTTCCAGCTATTTTATTCACATTAAACATGTCAGCTTTTTCAACTTCTTCTTCTTTGTAAGCTTTTAGCAGTTCAGCACCTTGTTTTCAGGTTAATTTGTTTCTTTTTTGGTTTTTCTTTTTTCATTCAATATTTTAACTTAAATTCAGCAATAATCATTTCAGTGCATACATTCAGATTCAAGCATTCACACTGCAGTTTCTTCAGAAAATGCACTTTCTAGTTTTGTTGTGTTGTTGTTCATCTAACATTGTATCTAAATAATTTTAGAACCTGGGAACGACCAGATAATTTAAAAATTGTGCACTGATGCGTAAACTCTTAGACTTGAAAGAAGGTGGTGTGCTCGTTTTTCACACGACTGTGTGGTACTGTATCCCACGAAGAGTATAAAAAAAATTGTAACTCAGGTTAATTCATTATTTTTGGGTAAAAGATCAAATCTCCAGTTTATGATGAGCTCTTAACCACCTGAACTGCACATTACCTCCTAACTGTGTACAAAGAGCCACATGTAAAGCTAATGTTACAGCCGGAACAGCCTCCAGGTCGGCTGCATGATAGATGCAGATTAAAAACAGCTCAAAACACATCTGTTCAGACAGGCATTTAGGTAATATTCATGTGTAGCAAACTGTTTTATTGGATATGCTACTATACCCTGTTTATAGTGTTTTATTGTTTCGATTGATATGCTTTTATTCCCATGTGAAGCACTTTGAAATAACTTCCTGTTTTAAAAAGCTGATGTTTTTTTTCTGTGCAAGTCTGAGATCCATGGTGAAATTGCAGATTGGGGATCTGGCCATTACAGATCAATGCAGAGGAGGCGTCTCAGTGCGTGGTTATAGACTGGATTTTTATGTGTATAATAATGAAAGCTTTAGATCACAGCTCATAGATATCATAGGCACATGTAGATCATTGTTAGTCTCCTTCCATTTATATGAGGGTTGGAAGGACAGGTACCTGCTCTTTATATCCTTGTACGGATGATTACATCAGGTTTTAGACTTTTTAGATCACAGCACTATGCATCAGTTTATTGTTGATGTTTTTAAACCATCTCTATAGAAACGTTTTTGTTGCTTTCCTATGAAAGGTTGAGCGGTGTGAATCTCACCAGTTCTGGCTGATCAGATAGTCCACCAAATCTTTCACTTGGTTAGGCTGCCCACTCGACACTATGAGCTGCTTCAGATGGCTGAAGTGTTTCGTCTTCAGCAGTTTCTGATGCTGTCCATTCTGGCTGATGAAAGTTAACACAGTCTCCCTGACCTGATGGATCATTAAGAAAATTAAGTCATGTAGTATAAGACATTAAATATATAACATAATATACTCTATAATTTTGTTTATATGAGAATCACAATGAAGAATGCAGATTAATTTCATTTCACCAGATGTTACAAAACAGCAAATCTGCTCACGTGAAGATTGGGTTTATTTCTGTGTTTGGTTAGCAACACTGTTTTTCCGACACACAAAAAATATCTTTCATAATTTCACACCATCTAATCAGCTGATCAGACTTCCTGTTTAACAGTTTTAAGGAGTGTGCTGATACTCAGAAATATTAATGTCTAAAAAATAAAAAGAATTCTATTTTTAAAATATATTTAGAAACAAAGAAAGATTAAATGAAATGACAATGTAGCTGAAGTGGACATTTCTAAATGATAGTAAAATGTGGTAACAAATGTTAAAGGCAGTTAAATCTGTAAGCAGTGGAAAGACGTCACATCTAACCTGTGAAGGAATACCAGCGAGTTCCCCGGTGTTCATAAGCTCGTCCACCTGCTCGAGCACGGCGAGCGGGTTGCAGACAGACAGAAAACCCTGCAAACAACAACAACAACAACAACAAAAAGAGTCAGAGCCTAAACTACACGTTTACTTCTCACATGTATTTAAATGGATGCACTCACCTGGACCTGCTGCTCCTTCTTACTGGCACAGGGAATTAGAAGGAGCGTTCCCAGGGCGAAGGCTGGCAGATTGAACTGTGCAAAGCGATTGGCAATTCCGATCAAATCCAGATTCAACAGAAATGGGCACCTCGGGAGGGAAAAGGAATGGCGAGACATTAGGAGTTAAGGTGAAGATTAGATGAAGCATTACTCAGGTCTAATACCAATTCAGAAATGAATCAGAAATGGATCAGACGGAAGTAGTGTGTTTATAAACTGTCCAAAATATTAAACGAACACTTAGAAAACACAATGGGGAAGGAATTATGCTGGACATCCATCCATCTATCTGTCTGAAATGGACTAGGTAATATGTTAGAATAGGCAGAATGCCACATTCAAAGAGACCCTGAAAATCAAAGTAAAAAAAAATAAATCAATAAAAAAAGATGCAGCAGGTTAGTCCAGTTTTCAAAGATTTCACTGCAGCAACTCAGAATGGCACTCAGTAGTTTGTATGGCCCCCACAAGCCTGAATGCATGCCTGAAAATATCATAATGCGCAGCATAACGTTCTCCACCGCTGCTCCTGACATTTTCACATGCGTCTCATGTCCACAGGGTGAAGCTGGTCTCATCTTTGAAAAGCACAGTGCACTAGTGGTGGACCTGGCAGTTCTGGTATTCTGTCCAGCTCTCCTAGATTAACTATCTCTCTCTTAGAATCTCCTCCATGCTCTTGAGACTGTTGTTGGACTACCTGTGCACTCTCTCTGCAAGGACCAGGTATCACCTCATGTTTCCAGTAGTGACGCTGACACCAAATGAAAAACCAGTCAGAAAAAATAAGGGAAAAATGTCAGTGGACTCCACCTATAAAACCATTCCCTTTTGGAGGCTGTCTCATTGTCGGACCCTGTAGTTCACCTGTTGTTATTTTCATTAAGATCAAAGCAGCTGAAACTGATTAACCACCCCGTCTGCTACTGAACTGACCCAGACGTTTAACTGACCTGATGCTATACTCTGATTAGCGTTCCTTTAATTATTGTTTGACCAGTGCATATTTTATGTGTCTTTTGGAAAAACACAATTATACAAGCATTCAAAGTACATACAGAACACATGCAGTGTATATAGGCCAGGAGTGGCAAACATCATTTCCTTATAGGGAAACATTAGCGTAGATAAAATAAGCAAAAGACCACACAAAGGGCAGAACAGGCAGTGACCTCGTTAACTGCTGACTCAAAACAATCCACCTACATTCAATATCAACTTTCATTATTAATATCTTATCTAAACTGAGAAAAACATATATACAAGAACATGATATTGCAGTTTAGACCTACATCACTGCATTAAGAACAAAACACAGCCTTTAACACTCATTCACTGTGATGATGTCATGTGTCATGAAACTGTTGTTCTTCTGAATCAAATCATGGCTGCTGATGTGAAAACACAGCATACAGATGTGCCCCAATTCCTGGTTCTGACTGGTTTTAGTCAGTGATGGCATTGGAAATCTATTTATTGAACACAAATTAACTACACACGGGTTCAGTTTACTGCATTTTTAAGCCATTTGTCTCAGAACACCAAAAAAACTAAAACAAACAAACAAAAAAAAAACCAAAGCATGTATAAGATCATTGGTGCCACAGCTGACTGAAGCTGACTGAGTTACTGGAACCCTGGATGCCTGCATGCATCTGCTGCAGCAGCCTTGCATTTCCTGATCGTTCTCAGAAGAAATCTGACTGCACTGAGGCACCGGGATGAGGTGCTCCAACCAGTACTTGTACCATTCTTGCAGCAGCACCACATCCTGTTTTAGCAAGACAATACCTGTCCACACAGGACAGGTCTTTGTGGATCAGGAGCATATCCTGACATATCCCTAGCTTACTTATTTCTAATATGCCACCTACTGAACATACAATTTTTTCAAGGCAGGCACAACCGGTGACTATTCATTGACTGTACTCAACCAGTATGGAAGAGCAATTCTTCAACACTTGTACCATCAATGCACAGATGCACAACAGCATGCATCGTGTCCACAGGTCATACCTCATTTTAGATCTCTTGTTTGAGCTTCTATTATAGTTGATGTATAATGCCTATTTAAAAACACTTGCTGACCAGTATATTTTAAGTGTGAACACTTTATATAGACTTATCGAGTATTTGCACCTTTATCTACGTACAAGGCCTCTTTTGTTTTTGTAGCACAGCCAGAGTTTTCAAGTCCTGATTGAAAAAGTTGTATCAAGATTTATTTTTGCTTTTAAATTAATAAAGAGTGTACGCACAGTATGCTGCCCTATTCAAACACAAGAAGTCCATGAAAGAATCAGTTTGGTGGTTATAGCTGAATGTGAGTGAGGCATACTTGAGGAGGAGAACAAATGTCCTGTAGAGCATCGCCTGCTGATCTGGACTCAGAGGAACAGAAGCTGGTGCCAAAAAATAAGAACAAACAAACAAACAAACAAACAACTGCATTTAAAAGAAGAGCTGAACAGAGCAGAGCACACGTGCATCGTCAACTTTAAAAGGCTTCATAGGAAGCAGTTAGCTAGTGAAGTTACTACCAGGGAACTTATACTCAGTGACAGCATACCGTCATGTCCACATTAATGATCTGCACTGACCCTGCTTCAGGTAATCATCCCTACCATCCTCTATAAAACAGTAGTACTGTACAGATGAGCACATCTGTCAGATTTAACTCACATATGTCTGTATTATTCTTGCAGCTGTTTCTCAGATTTGACTAAACCTGTTATTTCTCAATGTAATTTGCACTACTCTCTTAGAGCTGACATGTTTCTCTTCTTTAAGTTAATCTAAGTTTTCTTTTCTTTCTTTCTTTAAAAAAAAAAAAATCACTGTTGCATATATAATTTTTTTTGCCCGTATACTTATTTTAGTACACCCCATTATCAGCTTTGCCTCAGAAACAGCTCACTTGTATGAAGTGGCGTACACAGCATTATTTGTTGTTAGATCTGATCAAGCCTGTCTTGGTTTTGGGGAATTGCTTATGGGTGGTTTCAAAATTCTGATGCTGAAAGGCTTAAAAGAAAGACTTCTTGAAAAAGTTTAAAGCAGCAAAATAAACTTCAGCTCCTACTTTTCTTCTTCTGTTTTTTTTTTTTTTTTATGAACCTGCATTAAAGCCCTTACTCACGAGTCTCATTATTCTGACTTTTCAAGGGGAAGCTGTGGCTCATAAGGTAGAGTTATTAACCCAGTCTTTTACTGACCACAGCTCATGATGGGCAGTCATACCTCATACATGCCTTTCTGTTATTGGGTTGCATTGCTGTAACTATACACAAAGCCTAAAGTTGCACCACTCTTGCCAAAACATTTCAACATAAAGTAATTTTTCATCTTTTACTTGCCAATGAAAGAGGAACAAGACACATGTAACTTGTTTGTACAAGTCTTAAGCCTGCAGGGTGAACAAGTTTGGGGCTAAAGTTTCCAATATGAAGAAAGTGGATATCTGAACATCAACGAGCACCAAGACAAGCAAATTTCAGTCATTTGCGTCGTACCTGAGACAAAAGGTGCCAGTATCATGCTCCTCCAGGTCCGTGAGAAACTTGAAATCTGCGGAGCACAAATAAAATAATTACTCGTTGTCAAACTGGAAAGTTATTTCTGGCACCGGACATCCTGTGGTGCAGTGGTTAAACCGTGCTCTACCAAATGCAATGCCACTGCTTTCGTTCCAACAAACACATAAACACACACATAAACAACCAAAGCCGATGCTCTGCACAAATGTCTGAGCATCAACTCCAGTGCTGCATTACTGTAAAGACATTAGGCATTTATGGTTTATGACACTTTAGAGAAAATGGTTTTCCAAGTGAAAAAAATGCCTTTTTTCAATTCGTGAAATAAAAGTGATGAATTACCTCCCACAAAGCCGGAACAGCCACTACTGCCTCCAATACCTTCTGGAGGTGGCTGATCTGAGGAAGAGAAATATTTACATTCAGGTGTTACTTCCGAAACACAACACAGCTTCTATTTAGGAATAATGTATTTATGGATCTTCAGCTTGAAAATATTTCCAAGTACTGGAGAAAAAAACCCCTCTCATTTTACACTACTTGTTTTTTGGGTCTTTGAATAAAAGCGTGATGCACGTTCTCACCAGGTTGAAGCCGAGCAGCTTCTGAAGCAGGTTGTTCCACAGCTGAGGGTCGTAAATCTGGTACTCCAGGCACAGGTCTGCCACCAACCGCACAGCCTGAAAGGATAAAAGGTGCTTCCGGTTTTGTGTCTGACATTTCTAACCCAATGAAGTAAAAGTGAGGAAACAAGCTGGAATAATTTGAATGTTGTCTGTCAGAAAGTACCTGAGGCTCATGACTGTGGTTCTTCCAAAGCCCTTTAACTAAACCCTCTTTGGGACTACTGAGGAAGGACTGAACTGTGTACGGGATGTTTAATGCTTCCAGTTGTGAGACAAAGATGTAACACTTCAGGTAATATCTGCATATGAATAGAAACCAGAGAAACATTAGTTACATAGACCTACAGGCCATACAGGTACCGTTTAACTCTTCATGGATTCTTACGGGATTTTGGTGATGGGGATTTGCAGCTGAGCCTCCAGAATGGGTGCATCAGCGAGGCGGACGAGACAGAGTAGCGCTCGAGTCCGATGGCAGAAGGTCAGACGAGGCCCAGATGTGCTAAGCGGCTAGAGAAGGGAAATCAAACACAGATTTAGTTGGATTTTCCCCCCATTATTGCTTTTGTTTTGTTTTTTTCCCTTTAAACGCACCCAAGTTTCTGCAGTTAAGATAGGGCTCAGATGACGGACGGCATCTTGCATCGAGCAGTACTGCAGCATGTACACCACCCTGTAAGCATTAAAAACACAGTGAGTAGAATGACTACGCCAGTGGGTTCTCAACACAGAGCCAGAGAGAATTTAGAGCAACCAAGAAATCTTTATTTCATTCATACTGCAGATGCATGCAACATCTGTGGGCGCTGCTAAAGGCTTTTGTAAGAAAGAAAGAAAGAAAGCACTCTGTAAACAGTAACTGATATCTTAGGGTTGCACTTGCATGTCTGCGGCTGCTCTGTTGTACATGTGAGCTTTGAGGTCTCGATCTGTGGTTGCCTATGAGGGTAGAGTTGACAGCTGAGCAGAAGACACACTGCAGTGTCACTGCTTAACATCCTTTGTAACTCAAAGGTAAACTATCCCGTTTTAACGAATTATCATTAAGAAAAAAGTAGTAAGAATGGAAAAAGTGACTGCGGTACCTCATCAAGTCTGGGTCCTCCTCAATGTTGCTGACACAGTCACTATACCCAATATCCTAATTAAATAAGAAAAAAGAAAAAAGTTTAGTTGCACTAAACACACAGCAGCAAATCTGATAACACACAAAGCAATAAAAAGGCAGAGAGATAAGATAAAGCTACGACTGACAAACCTTGACCACAGCCGGGCCCGTCTTGCAGATCCATTTTTCTAACAACATGGTACGGATTTTTAGAAGATCCACATTATTGACTGTGGCTATTTCTTTAACTGCACCATGTATATCTGAGAAATAGAGAGACCTGGTTATATATTTAGGAAAAAAGCGAGCATTCATTTACCTACTGCGTTGATAAGTGTGCTCACCTGGATACGTCTGACCTCCTGACTCTTTGTAACGCTGTTCCACACTGCTGTGCTCGTACAGGGCCATTATGAGCCTGCCTGGCAGCCCAGACAGCTTCATCAGCTCTGGGCTGTTCAGCTGACTGGATATTAAAGTATTCTCAGTGGCTGAGCGCTGAAACTGTAGCTTCAGCTTGGACAGAAAGGTGTCTCCTCTGGCCCGTGCTGCCTCCTGTGTGAGGTCAGAGGAGGGGAAGGAGAGGAAAAAAAAAAAACATCAACTAATGTGTAAAAAACTTTTTAGATGGGCATTTGAGACATTTCAGAATGTGAACAATTCAAAGACTGACATCAAGGTGTGGATCCTTTAACCAAGTGTCTCCAAGTGCCAAACAGAACCTGAGTGACTGTGTCTTCTCATAGCCTGTAGAGAAGAGGAAACAGCTAAGTGCATCTATACAAACACCCCTCACAGTCCAGCGTGGAGTCAAACGTGCAGCTCAAACCTGGCGGAAGCTCCTGGGTTATCTTGTGGGCCGTGGCAGCAGCCCACTCCGGGCTTTGGATACATTTGATGTACTTCATCATAGTCTTCGCCACCTTGAAAGTCTCCTTGTTTTGACAATGCCCCTGACCCATTTTCCTTTGCTCTAAGATTAACGGCTTCATTTTCTTCTCAAAGACATGGTTTGCTGCTGACATGTAGAGCTTGTCAAGGCTCACCTGTGGAGCAACAGGATGGTTTTAACAGCCTAAATTACCTCATTTTATGAATAAAAGAATATTTTCTGTGATTAAACAGACTAAGGCCGTGGTTTAGATTAGCGTGGCTTTACCTTCATGAGTTTGCTAATCAGCAGAAGTGTGGGGAAGGTCTCCTCACTGAGCTCAGGACCTAAACAAAGAAGAATATTTTAACTTCATCAGTTTTAAACCATCTCATCAACTCTACCAGTATACTTCTGTCTGTAACTCAAAAGGTTTTTAATGAACCATGATAAAAACTTTGTTGGAGTGTAGAGTGGGGTCATGTTAACAATCCATTAAAAATTGGCTTAAGTCAACCAAAGCCTTTGAACTATAATTCTTAAATTTTTGGTGTGTTTCACTTTTGACCTCTGGCCTGTTCTTCCAGGTCAAATAAGGTCAAACCTTAATAAAATGTCTTTAAAACTATGATTAAAGAGAATGAGCTACCTAGTTAGTTAGAAATATACTGTATTGTAATATTATATAATAAGCTTAAGTTATTGATGTCCACTTACAATACAATACCCTTAAAAGTAAATACTGACCACAAATGGAGCTTTTTGCTTCTTGTCTATGATAATTATTATTTTAAAAGTAATAGATGCCAGTGTGCAAACATGTTCACAGTTCAGGAGAAGAGCTGAAATTACTTCCTTTTAGACAACACCTACATTATAACAACTTTCTACCACTGCAGATGTGATGAAGATAAGTTTATGAGCATTAATACTGAGGTGTGAAAAGGTAACAGTGGTTAACTTACAGATAATCTTCCAGTAATGCTTGGTCTGCATAAGCAGGTGGAAGGGAAGTCTGCTGCTGGAAAGGGGGTTTGGCAGCAGACCGGTTTCGAGAAGATGCGTGTTCTCCACGTCTGTGGGAGGAGAGACTCGCGTGTAGGACTTCAGATGCTGCAGGAGACCCATCGCCTGTGGGTTTAAAGTCAAATGTTTCAAGTCCCAACATTTCATTTTGAACACAGTGAACTACATAGGCTTGAATATGCCAGTGTGTTTGGTTTTTACCTGACCCACAGAGAGGCTGGTCACGTTCTCATCTGCAGCCTGTATGATCTTCAGCACCACTTCTATTCTCTCGTAGTTGTATGGGCTGAGCTGTATGAGAGGAAACGTTTTACAGATCAGCTCAACAGATTCTTGTAGGTTGGAATTTGATGTTTTTTAATCTTTAAAAGTCTTAAAAACAGATAATTTTAGCCTATACTACATTTTAAATACAAAGACCTTGAATATGGCAGCACAGAGGTTGTCTGTGAGCTTGCTGGTGTTGTGTAACATTGGGATGATCTGCAGGACTCGATCCAGCGTGTCAGTGTGAGACAGAGGTTGCGCCTCCTCTTGACCGACAGCTGGATCACCTGCACCTTCCTCATCCTCCTGGAGCAGCAGTAAGGTGGTAATGTACTGGTTGATTACACTATCATGGTCCAGATCGTAGGTGCTGCAGAAAGGAAAAAAACAACTTTTAGCATAGCTGAGCGTGACACATACATGCACTCCAAAACAGGGTGGACATTTAAACACAGTCCAGACACATTTGTCCAACATGTTAGATGGTCAAAAGCGACAACAGGAGGAGCTGACCTGCAGTACTGGAGGATAATGTCTGGGGTGATTCTCTTGTTTTTCACTAAAACAGGGATCAGAGTGCTCTTCATCTCAGACCGCTGACGGAACACTGGCTGGATTGATATCTGGGAGAGAGACGCACAATAACAGATATGAAGTGACACAAAACAGGGAGAGAGAATGAAATACACAAAAAATTAAACAAATCTTTATAGACCTACACTGCTCAAAAAATTAAAGGAACACTTTTTAATCAGAGTACATTAGGTCAGTTTAGTGGGGGGGGGGGGAGTTGTTAAGTAGTTTCAGCTGCTTTGGTGTTATTAAAATTAACAACAGGTGCACTAGTAGGGCAACAACCCCCACATTTTTCCTCTCCTCGTCTTTTCTGACCGTTTTTCTTTTGTTGCTAGTTTTGCATTTGGCTAGCGTCAGTGTCACTGCTGGTAACATGAGGTAATACCTGCACTCTGCAGAGGGTGCACAGGTAGTCCAACTCCTCGTGGATGGCACATGCATATGTGCCAGTCCCAGAAGGTTTGCTGTCTCCAAGAACAGTTTTAGTAGCATGGAGGAGATTCCAGGAGACAGACAGTTACTCTAGTAGAGCTGGACAGGACCATAGAAGGTCTTTAACCCAAAAGCAGGTTTGAGCACTGCCAGAGCTACAAAATTACCTCCAGTAGGCCACTGGTGTGAATGACTTTGATCAATAATCAGAAACAGACTTGATGGGACTCGCCTGAGTGCACAATGTTCTCTACTGGGCGCTGTGCTCACTGCCTGGCACCATAGAGCCTGATTGGTATTAGCTATGAATATCAGAATTCAGGTCCACCACTTTTCACAAATGAAAGACTGGTTCACCCTCAGAACATGTGAGAGAAGTGAAAGGGTCTGGAGAGGCTAAGGAGAGCGTTAAGCTGCCTGTAACATCGTTCAGCATGACCAGTTTGGTGGTGAGTCAGCGATATGCCTGCGGAGGCAAATCAATGGAGGGAGGCAGAGACCTCTACAGGCTAGGCAGTGGTATCCTGATTGTCATTAGGTATCAGGATAAAATCCATGTCCCCGTGGTGCAGTGGGTCCTGGGTTCCTCCTGGTGCATGACAAAGCTCAGCCTCATGTGGTGAGGCACAAGCATGTGGGGGCCATACAAACTGCTGAGTACTATTCAGAGTTGCTGCAATGTCATTTTTGCAAAATGGACTTTGATTTTGGGGCTGTCTTTGAATTAATATTGATCAAACATAGCGGCATCCATTCATATGTAACACATTACCTAGTCCATATCACTGTAGATATCAGCATGATTTTTCCCATTGAGACCTGATGTGTTTTCTAAGTATTCCTTTAATGTGAGCATTGCATTTATTCAGACCAGAGTACCTTGGACCACCTGATTTAAATACTTCATTACCTCCAATTTGCCAAGCTTGATTCCCCACTCAGCATCAGTGATGACAGAGAGAAACCTCCTCTGTTCTTCTGCCTCGTTATATAAACTACAGAGATTTGCTCCAATCCTCGCCACAGCCTGGAAGAATAAAACACCGTAAGGGATTTCTGGAATATAACATCGATTTTTTTTCTTCTTCATTTTTTCTACAAAATTGATAACTGCTTGATATAACTGATTCCCAAGTGATCTCAGGTTCTTTAAACAAACTTCAGCTGAATCTTTTCTGTAGTCAAAGGGAAAAAACAAAACGATATGACAAAGTCTGATATTTATGGACTCACTAACTGAGACACAGAAATAATAAAGTCTGTTTTTGCCCATTTCTTTCTCTTAAATTTCACTTACTAAAAACAATAAAACATTTTTTTTAATTAAATTTTTTTTAAAAAGAAGAGATTTTATTGCTTACCAAAATCTTGTCATAGTTTTGCCAGGTGTTGTCAATAACTTTCCACAGTATTTTGAAGACTTCTGCTTTGGAGAGGAGTGTACAGAGACCAATAGCCAAATCACAATCCACCACCCTCCAGTTTAACACCTGTAGCCAATAGACAGAAACATATATGGCTATTTAAAATATACCAAAAATGCTGTTTATCTACTACAGAATTTTTGTGGTTTTGTAGACTTGGCTGACTCACCTTGTTCAACAGTGGCACAGCCACAGCATTCAGAGTAGACGTAGTTGTCTTCCTGTGATCGTTCAGGCACAGGTTGTACTTCTTAAGCTCTTGTGCGTCATAAAGCTGAGAGGAGATAACAATCATTTTCAGTATAACGTCTTGAGAAACACAACAAGCACCGCTGTGAATATCGCAGTTGTACCTGTAGGCTCAGCTTTATATCCATGACGTTTGAGGTGACGTGCTGCAGGCAGCTGCCGTACGCGTTGACCAGCACTCTGAGGGCCAATTCCAGCTGACTGCACTCCTGTAACATCTGTAACATGTTGGCCTAGGGGACCGAAGAGCGGCCGCAGGTAGTTTGAACCTGCATGCATGATGAGACATCAGGTCAACATACAAAACTGCAATTTGATAAGAAAACATAGAAAGCAGAGGAAGTTTTTTTAATTTCAAATCTACCATCTTCAAATGAGCAGTGTGACAGACAGGAACAGTCCAGGGAGTACAATCTGGTATCTGGAAAAAAGGTCATAAGTTATAATAAGACTTCTGGTAAAAATAACACAAGTCAAGTATATTTAAGCATTTTTTGATAAAGTCAAAGGTGGCCAAAGGGCTATAGACATTATATGACAGGCAGCATGAGAAATATGCAACATAAAAGTAATACGATCAAATCATTTCGCAAAATGAAATAAATATCAGTAGTTAAAATCAATGGCATAGACCACTAAAAGTTGCCAAGCTTAAAAAAACCCCCCCAAAAAATAAAAAAACATTTAAGAGAAAATAAATCTGAGAATTTCTTACCTTGAGAAATAGGCAGCAAGCAGTTGGTAATCTCATACTGGACAGGCAGCACTGACACTGGGTCCAGAACAATGCAATCTTCATTAAAGACATCTTGAAAACTCCACTGAGACTGCGGGTCTTTTTCTGCCTCCGGTGTCAAATCCTGGAACGGTGCACAGTTTAAAAAGTATGAAAACATTCGCTTCACTCCGCAGCTTTGTGAGAGAGACGCATTAAATAAATGCACTTTTATCAAAATCATGGATTATTTCTTACCATCCGCTTAAGAGATTCACAATTAGAATTTTGCAATGATAATAATTTAGATGTCTACCAACAAATAAATCATTAAAAAAATGAAGAGGCTAGAATATACAATTCTATGTCCAAAAAGTTTGTGTAAAATATAAGTAAAACCCAAATGCAATGATCTTCAAATCTCACAAACCCAGATGTCATTCAAATCACACAGAAAATATATGAAATATTTAAACTGAGAAAAAGTACAATTTCATGGAAAATATGAGCTTGTTTTGAATTTGATGGCAGTAATACAAAACAACTTGGTACAAGGCCACGTTTACCACAGTGTAGCACCCCAAACAGTCTATAAGCATCGGTGATCTCAAGAGACCAGCTGCTGGACTTCTTGTGGAGGAATGTTGTCCCATTCTTGTCTCATATAGGATTCTAGCTGCTCAGCAGTCTGGTTTGTTGTATTTTTTTATTTCATGATATGCCAAATGTTTTCAGCTGCTCAAATGTCTGGACTACAGGGAAGCCAGTTCTGCACCTGCAACTTCACCTTCAAGCCATGCTGTTGTAAAAGCTCCACTATGCAGTTTAGCATTGTTTCACTGAAATATGTAAGTCCCGCTTACATATGGGAGCACGTTATTTGAAAATCTGTATATACCTTCCAGCATTGATGGTGCCTTTTCAGATATGCAAGCTGCCAATTCCATAGCACCTCAATCTCTGAAACTCTTTTTACAGAAAATCTTGTTACTGGCCTGTTGCTGTTAAGCCTTTTGCTACATCCTCCTCTTTTTGAGACATGTTGCTGTCATCAAATTCAAAACAAACTAATATTGTTTTTCATCAAGTCGTGAAAAGTTTCAGTTTAAACATCTGAAATGTTTTCTTTGTTCTACTGGTTTATGTGATTTACACTGGATGAGAGGTAGGAAGATACTGACCTTGACGATAAAGCCATAGTTGTCTGATAACTGACACTGATGATAGACATCCATAGCAAACCGTGTGCATTTGCAAAGCTCCACACAATCCAGGAGAAGATCTGTAACAGTTAATACAAGATAAACCTCAGAATTTGCAAACTTGCAAATTATATGAAAAGGTAAGGAGAATAAGACACGTTATGCTCACTTAGACCAGCTGAAAAAATTCCTTCTTCTAGATGTTTTTTTTACATCTTGACTCTCCCTTTAAGTTAATTTTGTGATTGGATGCCCCTCACAAACAGAAGATATTAAAAAGTGCATCTCTCAATGACGTCCTACAGAGTCATTTAGCATTCAGAGCAGGCTGAAGCCTGAGGTTTTGGCTTTAAGAGCATTCACACATAATTTAACACTTTGATTTTAAATATGAACACCACCTCTGTACCAGTCATAAACACAAAAGACTACTCACAGGTAGTGGTATCCCTCAGCCTCGAGTAGATACACATATGATATCATGTTGGACCTGCTACTTTGCTTCATTCTGGTTTATCACATTTAAAAATGTAAGTGTCTTTGTCACTTGCTCACCTACTCATCTAGCAGAGTAACCACAAAACCCCACCAGCCTTTGTTGGCTGAGGGTAAAAAAACAAAAACATCTCTACCAAATATATTTTCACTCTGTTGGCCTGAGGAAAGGCAGCTGCTTTAAAAAGACCAGACAAAGATAAGTGATAACTGTATTTTTTTAATTTGTTTTAAGATAGTTTAAGATAGTAAAAAAATCCTGTCAAACTTTGATATCACGCATGTATTCACTTTTTACAGCAAAATATATTTTACAGTAAAACTATAAATCCAGGGCTGAGTCACTTTAGTGCAACTTTCACCTGTGTGAAATACTGTTGAACGTTTGTGATGCTTGCATGTGTTCTTTACCTGAATGACACACGGTGATAGCCTGACAGGCCAGATCATGAATCACTGCTGGCAAATCCATGTCATCAGGAAGCACCATGGGGACATCCGCCTCCAGCATATGGCATAACATCTTGGCAGCAGTAAACAAAACCTTCCCTGTGCTGCTGTTATAGTGGTGCTCATACAGCTCACTGAAAACATAGAGAGAAAGTGCAAATATGACTACAAGCAAGTTTTAAATGTTTAAATAATGCACCAGTTTTTTTTTTAAAAACCAAACAAAAAAGCTGGCTCTGTCAGTTTCTACAAGCAAACCTCAGGATCTTGAGCGCCTTGTCAACTTTGCCAACTTTCAGAGCTCTCAAGGCCAAGTCAGACCACAGCTCCTGCTCGGTGCGCTGCAGCTGCCTCCCCAGACGGCGCAAACCAGCTTCTGTGGAGATCGTCTTGGTCTTGCCATCTGGATCGTTAGCTACAACTGGAGTTGTCGTGGCCTTCCCCTTACATGAACGGCGGCCACGGGTGTTTTCGTACGCTGTGATGTGATGTTCCTGGATCTGTTTTCGAATGTTTGGATCCTCATAGTTGGAGGGAGTGAAAAAAATATCAAAGTCCTCCTTAAGAAGAGAAAGATAATAAGTCTGGAGTTTAAAACAAAATCAAATAACAGATTTAGTAATGCTGAAAAACATTTGTTAAATGAAGCTCACCTGCAGGTGGGCGATCGCCTTGAACATGATGAGGTTGTTCTCACACTCTACGCTTTTTAGAGCATCATCTGCAATGAAACACGAGGCCCGGATTCACTCTTGAATAATCAGGTTTATTGCATATCTTTCCAAAAAGCCTCGGATAGAAAACCAGTGTCACATCGTTTTAAACAATTTTAGCTCACAGAGACTTTTCTGAAACTTCCTTCAGTCAGCCAAAGAGCTGGAGGAACGAGTCATAAATATTACTTACGTTTTTGGATTATATGCAGGTATTTCAGAGTCTCCACCATCACCTGAGCTATCACCATCTGATGTTTCTTGTGCTATCAAAGAGGAAATTCAATTCAAACCAAATGATCATATGGTTACCATAACAACCTCCAATGTTTCCTGCTGCCATCTTAAGCTTTCGATTATAAGGTTATGCAGACGCAAAAGAAATTTAATGTTTACAAAGGAAAGTTTAGCTAGAATGACTTAAATTCTTTTAAAATGCAACACTTTAATTGAACCTTAAAAATAAATAAGCATAAAATGCACTTCCACAAAGGTGACGTCTTCCCTTCTGTACCTCATCAGATATGTGTTCTTTGTCCTCCAGCTGCATCCTGGCCCACGATGTGAGACGCTCAATCACACACTCTGCCTCTGCAGAGGGCAGCTTCTTCAGGAGAGTCAAGATTTCCTCAGTCTGCAAAAAAACACAGTACAAAAAGTCCCATACAAAAATATCAGGAACACAGAAAAGCAAAATTAGTCAGTAACATGCGATTAAAAACTCCTGTGAGGATTTACATACCTTGCCTTGGCCTATGAGGTGGATGACATACAGGTAATTTATCTGGGATGTTGGCAGTTTGTACGCCTCAGCTAACGTCAACGAGTCTTCCAAGGACATTGGCAAGTCTTGCTTGAGGATGTATCTAATCAGCATCTGGGGAAAAACTGAGGTTATTTTACAGATAATAAGTTGCATATTACATAGAGCAGTCCGTACATACCATAATTTGGGTGCTGTTAGACAGGTTGAAGTTGCGGATGCCGTATCCCCTGAGAAGTTTCCTAATCTCCATCAGACGGTAGCTCTCCTTTAACAGCTCCTGTCTTTAAAAAAAAAGAAAAGGGATTTTATTCAGTGTCTCACATTAACCTCCTAGGACCTGGTATCTACATATGTGGACATCACATTTTAGGTTGTCTAGACCACAATACTAAATTTTGCTCTACAAGGGCCAGATATCCACTTACGAGGACATTATACTGCCGCTGTTGTATTGAAATTTAAAACCAATGTCCTCATATGTGGATATCAGGCCCTTGTAGAGCAAAATCAGGTAAAAAGATAATTCTTTGTTTTTATATTCATCAGGTCCTAATCAGCACAAACAGCAAAGAAAAGTTAAAAATGCATGCCATGAAAGAGTTCAGGTCTTAGGAGGTTAAAGGTACTTGAAGGAGACAATGATATAATCATACTTTGGTCCATCCATCTCTAGGTACCGCTGGACCAGTTTTTCCACCACATTACTCCACGGTACCACAGCCTTCTGCATGATCTCCAGCACGGCATCAACCATCAGCTGGAAGACAACACCATGATGTGAGATTTTACAGCTCCCACTGGCTGCTAGGCTGATTTTTCACTCAAATATTTGTGCACATTAATTGTCTCGTTGTGTAGCACGTAACAGGAACAGTCACCTACATCAGTGTCAGTCATGCAGCCGAGCACGGCCACTGCTTTAGCTTCCCATTCAGTGAAAAGTGTCGTGGTCTGAGAACTGCAGCGTTCCAGCAAATCCTAGTGAAGATTAGGGGGAGAAACACAAACACCATTTAGTATTTGATAAACTAGTTCCTCATGTGCATGAGGTTGCAATGGAGTTTTACCTTGATGTATTGCAGAAGTAGCTCATCAAAAGGAATCTTGTGTTCTTCAGTGTACGGCCTGATGCTGTTTTCCACTGTGGCGGCGATTAGCTCCGGAGCCGGCACTTTGTCCAGCATGAAAAATGCCACACTCCACACAGTCTTCTTTTAAATTGTGAAAGAAGATAACGCAGTAAACATCAAGAAAACACATCCTCTACAAAAAATAATGCTCCAGTAGCCAGCTTCAGAAGCTGGGGATCAGACCACCAGGGTCCCCACTCCTTGCCGCTGACCCAGACACAGCAACCGACCCCTTACAGCAGGGTAGATATTAAAAAAAGACAAACCTTTTCAAAGACCGAAAGGGAAAGTGAGCAGTTGTATTTCTGATGTAGGTCCAGCAGCTGACGTAGGTTGGACACCAGGGATTTGAGGTTTTCCACCTCTTCTACACAATTACTGTTATCCTTAAAAAACAAAAGAAACAAAAAACAATCAATCAAAAAATTATCAGGAAATTAAACACAACATCATATTAATTAAGCTGCATTTTATTGAAACCGGTAGAGCAAAAAAACAAAACAAAAACCTACAGATTTCATCCATGTCCATAAAGAGGGCAGTCCAAGCACAGCCAGGTCCAACCCATTCTGAGGCCAAGCACGCTGAAAACAAAAAATGTGCATTTAGTGCAAGACTTCTCAAAGGCCTATTCTGAGACAGGGAAATATCTGTGTCCACTTAACAACATAATAAGATAAAGCTGAAATACGTTTCCCAGTTTATACAAATAAGTCCATATAAGAAGTCATTTAAATTAGAGGTCTCTAAAGTTGTGGATGACTTCAGAAGCCTGGTTTTATTTATTTAATCATTTCAGATCAATATCCTTTTGTCTTTACCTTTTCTGTTAGCTCCAGATTTCTTGCTTTCTGCTCGAGCCACTTTGCCAGGATTCTCTGTAGGGATATGGCGGCAGTGTCTTTATTAAGCATACCACTATACGTTAGAGACAATAGTATTTAGGAATGCAGGACTGTATCCTACCTGTCCTTGTGGTAACACTCTCCTCACAAAGGGAACAAAAACTGTCTTGAACCACAGGCAGAGATCCTGTGAGGGCAGGTCCTCTGGGATGGCACTGAGGATGGCTTCAAGGCTGCTCTCACTGAACTTGGTTGCAATCTGGCCCTGTCACAAAACATCGCAACACACCTTAACGCCATTCCCGAAACAATAACCACTGTTTTTTATTTAACCGGTGGATTTAATGATGTGTGTGTGTATATATATATATATATATATATATATATATATATATATATATATATATATATATATATATAAAAAAATGTGGTGATATAATAATGACCTCATATCTGAGCCAAAGAAGCTGTGCACCCTTCATGTCTCCTTCTCTTAGATGGCACAGGATGTCTCCGAGATCATCAGTGCTGTTCAGAAACTCAATCCAGGCGATTCCACTGTGGATGGTAAAGTAACCAACTAAAACCACTCAAAATTGTACTTAAACAAACAAACTCTGTATAACAAAATAATTCAGAATTGGACACTAAGACATTGATTTTACTTGAATTCTTCCACACTGTGGAGGCTGCAGAAGGTGGCCAGTCTGGCCAAGGCTTCCTGGATCTGTAAAGAGGAGTATCGCGTGGCAGCGTGGTTTAGCATCTTCTCTGCTGTCTCAAAGGTCGGCCATGGGGCCTTGAGGCAGTATTCCACCACATACTGCTCATCCTAGACCACGTGAAAAGATATTCATATATATATAAATAAACAGTTGCTACTCGATAACTACTCAAGAAATGAGCATTATTTCATTTTTATCATAGTTTCATTTAATAGATAGAGACAAGTATCAACCAAACATCTGGGATAAACACATTACATAAAAATTTACTTTAATTTGCATGTTACTGAGTGAAATATGTATTTAATCTCTAACCGAAATAAGCCCTTGTTAGGAAGCACAGCAGTTAAGATGTTTCTTGTTGTTGGTCACCAGGCCTTCCACACAAAAATTAGGGATTTTGGCTCCTCTTTACAGAAACTCTCTAAACCCTTTAGGTTTCTTGTTTCAGCAGATTTAGCTAGGCCACTGAATGACCTTAATGTGCTTCTTCTTTAGCCACTCAATTGCTGCAATGGTGGTATGTTTTGTTTCCACCTCTGTGCTTGACTGTGGAGATGGTATTCTTTGGGTCACACTCAGCATTTCTGTTCAAACAAGGTGGTTCAAGTTCATGCCCAAGAGCTTTAGTTTGGTTTCATCTGATTACACCACTTCCTGCTGCTCCCATGTAGTTCTGGGCAGACTGATCACCTTTCTCGCGATTATCCTCACATCATGAGATAAAACCTTCCATGGAGCTTATATACAGCTTTATATTTTTTCTCCATTTACAACAAGTGTTTTTGAAATCAATTGACTGACATAAGAAATCAGAACTCTGGCTGGGCTGTAGGGAATCAAATCCTTATTTCACTCAATGACATGAAAATCAATGTATAATGTTTATGTAATGTCTTTTTTTCCAAACTTACAAACTCAGCAGGGGATCAAATACTAATTATTTCCCCCACTGTAGTTATATGAATATTCTGTAACAGTAAATTGACACCAGATTAAAAAGAATAAATAAATAAAATGCTGGCGGCTGCCAGTGCTACACCTCAGCCTCCATTTTCAAAGTCCTATGTCACCTCATTCTGGGGATCTTGCATTCACAAACTTGGGTGTCCACGCAACTTGCCCAATCACCTGGCAGGGTGATGACAGTACTGTTATAATACTCACTGTGATCTTCATCAGGTTTGTCTTGGCTTCTTCGACCAGTTCAGACCACACATCCTCTCCATAACCGCCCACTGATGCAGAGGCCAGCTGCTCCAGCACAAAGTCAAGCTTCACCTTATAGACAAGCTGAACAAAAACAGGAGTGCTTGTTGTATACAGCACTGATTAGGATGACAAAATACTATAAGAAGCACCGCTCATCTAAAGCGACAATAATAGATACGGAAAACCAAAACCTCAGAAATCCAGCTAAATATATTGTGTGGTGCAAGTATAACCACTTAAAAATGACAAAGCCAGTCTTCAATCATGCCTGCTGCTGAAGTGGTAGTTTAAATTTAGTCTCTGCACACACTGGCAAAACAAACAAACACAAAAAACTCCAGCACACAGACAACAGACTTATGTGTATCGACTCCCAGTCTTAATCAGGGTCTGCATTGAAGAGCACCTGTCAGATCATTTGTCAGAGCCATGCAACGCTTCCCACCTTCATCATAAAATATTAAATCTGTTTTTAATTCATAATGATCTATAAATCACAAATCTAAGCTTGTAGTTACACAAACGCAATTACCTCTAAATCCAGCTCAAATGTGATGGCAAACTTTTCAGCCTCTTCAAACATGTGTTTGTGAAGAAGCCTGCTCAGCCTAGAAATGAAGAGTAGTCACATTAAGTCAAATTACATCAACATCATATAGACTATAATGTCATAAACTTGAATTAAATTAGGTACCTGTTTTCAGGTAAAGCCTCTGTGAAGGATCGAACAACCACAGAAGCGACTGGCTCGCTTCGACTATTTGAAGAGCAAGAAAAAAGTTTAATGTTTGAACGGTAAGCAAAGGCCGATCATCACAATAAAACTCACTCAGACATAGCCTACCTCTCTGGGTTCTCACAAATCCCCTCGACTAAATAAAATGCATCCTGGAATTACAGAAAAAAAAAGGCAACCAACTTTAACATGAACAAATCTCAACAGACAGAAATTGCAGCAGCAAAATTAATGTAACGCTTTACTTTGTGTTGACTGTTTACCATGTTTATTTTTGTGTGGACGAGACAGGAGACAAAGGAAACATCCAGAGAGTAGCAAACAGTCATAGAGGGCAGGAATCGTATTTGCAGTGAGCTGATCTGAAAAATTCAAACCCAACATAACGAGTTCAGAGCAGATCTCTGGGAAATCTTCCGTTAAAGCTTCCTAAAACTGATTTGTACTTCTACCTGACTGTTGTCTTGCTTTGTCAGCATGATCATCTTCATGCTGCCTTTATCTTGGCTGTAATACACACATGAATGAACATTTTCAAAACTGTTTTAACAAACAGTACATGTTCACAGTCACAGTATGTTGTAAAACAGTGATACGTACGCCACCATGGAGGCAGAGCCACATTCTGCAGTGAGCTGAAAGTCGTGAACGGCGAGTTCTGGCCAACAGTGAATCATGACAAGAAAGTGCAGATCCCAAAGACTCAGAACATCCTGAGACACAAGGATAGATTTCAAACTCAAATTCCGATTGCTCGAAAAGTTCGAACTGTTTTACAAAGCAGGATCTCACCTCAGTGTCGAGGATGTACAAAAGGTTATCCACCACCACCATCTTCCTTACACCTGCAAAGAGACAAAAACAGCTCCTAAAATCATCACTTCTTAACATTTTGCTTATATAACCATGGATTTCTCTCTGTGAAACAAATGGCAGTGGATGGAGCAAAGTTTGCTTTTCTTCACGTCTGAGTTTATTGATGAGGTTGATGAAGTACTCCTGCTCGCTTTTTCCCAGTAAAAGGTTTTTAATGGTGTTCACGGGAACAGTGCTGCTGTTTTGGATACTAGAAACACGTTTTCTTTCTCCCCACCTGAGCCTCACCACCTTGGTAACAGCTCTGCCTCTTTGCTCTTCACGGTGTATAAACAGACTCCGGCACCACATTAAACTGTGGTGGCCCGTCATCACTGCTGCTGTGTTATCAGTGTTTCTGTTTCAAACTGGGGACTGTGTGAACTTAATGTTGTCACTTTTTATTCACACGCTGCTCCGAAATAAGTTTCTATTTGCAGGTCTGTTTTTAGTCACAAATGTGGGTGAAATGTTCAGGTTTACATAGTTTATTACAACAGCAGCCTACAGAGCCGTGTGCTAAATGAAGCGTTGAAGCAGAATCTAATTATTCTAGTTACTGAATGAATCGTTGCAGCCCTACTTCCAAAAAAAAAACAAAAAAACCGTAATGTAATGCAACACTTGGGAACTAAGAGCACTTACCCGGAATTAAGCTCCTGTCGACGGTCTGAGCAAAGCACATCTTAGCTTGATGAGGGTCCATCCTCCAGTGAGTCAAAACATTTTCTTTATCCCCCTGTCAAGATGAAAATATTGTTGTACATGATATAATGAAACGCTTGCTTTATGTTATATGAGGACTATCAAATATTTAAAATGCACTGACAAAACTGTGAGCACGAGGCAACTGATTTAGAATGACTCTGATTTAAAGACATATACACAGTCATGGCCTATGTGAATGTTTTTTTGTGCAGCACAACACTGCTTCCACGCACATATTACTAAATGAGGATCAATGAGTTCAGTGTACGCACATGGCCTCCTATTCACCAGAGCTCAGTTCTATTGAGCACCTTTGATATGCGGTGGAGATTCACATCATGGTTATGCAGCTGACAAATTTTCAGCAACTGTGTGATGTTATTATGTCACTATAGATCAGATCTCTGAGGAATGTTTCCAGCACCTTGTTGAATCTGTGCCGCAAAGAATTCAAGCAGCTCTGATAGCAACAGGGGTCTAACCCAGTCCTAGCAAGGTGTACCTAATAAAATGTCCACTGTAAACTTGCCATTAAAAATGGTTTTAAACTTGCAGTATTTGGAAAAGATTTTGAGTCATTTACCATTAAAAAGTGCAACTTTTGCTGGTATGAGACCAAAAGTAAAATGAAATACAGACAGCAGGACAGAATGACTAAAACATATCTGAAACACTATAAGGTGTTACAATCATTTCTTAAAATTCTTTCAATATGCTTCCTTTATCATGTAACACTTATCTCAGAATTGTAGCTGGAAGGCAAATTAATGAAACTTGACACTGATAGACACTGACCCCAATCATCAGGTGGACTTCATGGCCCAGACTGAACATCACTGCTGTGCTACAACCCTCCTCATGGTAATCCTTGGTGGAGTAAAAATCTATCTTGATCAAAGACTGGAGCTGAAACAGAGAAATGCGTGACTATTTCTGCGTTGCTGAAAGAAAAAATAATTTGCTTGTGCATAAAAAGAGTTTTTGACCTTAACTTACCTCCTTTAGAGCTCCGACATCCATTTTTTCAATAGCTGGAATGACAAAAGACAGAAATCAAACAATGGCTTTGAAAAACAAACAAACAAAAAAAAAACTTAGCAGATGTGGGGCACACAAGTTTTTATACCTGACTCAATCTTTGCCAAGGAAAGGTTTGTAATGTGGAAAAAACCATCCTTAATGAGAAGGAACATGTGGTACATTCCTGCCAATAATAAACACAACATGAAAAAACCCCCAAAAACAAACAAGCAAACATAAACCTGACATGGCAGCTAGAGCACTGCTTCTACATCCATTTATATATATATATATATATCACTCTTCTCATATCACCTGAGGATGCCTTGTCTTCATCCATGATGAGATAGCAGTAGGTTTTCTTATCTCCATTTGGTTTCTCAACCAAAGCCTTCAATTTCAGAGGATACACAACATGTTAATGATGTAACACTAAATGCATCACCAGGGTTTAGTTTTTACTGCTGCTACTGTCCTGTATACTTTAGCTTTTTTATTCAGACATGCATAAGACTAGATAAGATTAGATAGGATAAGAGTTAAGGCCTTAAAGATGAAAACAACCACACACACCCGGGTTAGGAGGATCCTCTTTTGCGGAACGTAGATCAAATGAAGGTTTCCATTTCTTTCACAAACTACAAGAAACTTTCCCTTCAGGCACACGTCAATGGCGTCCACATCAGTTTCTGGAAAAGAAAACCTTTGTTTATTTATACTTTTTTTTTTTAATGTATATTTATTTATACTTTACAGATGCCTCAAAACGATTTTCAAAGAGATTTTTATGGCTGACTTTTTATGCAGCCGCACAAATGATGCTTACCAAAGTTAAGGAGCAGGAGGATGCTCTGATAGCTCTGATCAAACAGGATGACTGTCCTGTCAGCAACAATAAAACTCCAGTTTGAGCCGCTCGAGGACGTGAGATTGGGATCTGCCTGCACCTGTAAAAACCCAGGTTTACTAAACCATGCTTAAAACACTAATACAGGCCCAGGAGTCTTTGCCACAAACCCCTTGGCATGAGTGTGTGGTAAATATTTACATCAGTCACCTCATTAGCACTGGAGACTTTGACCAACGTGTCCACCTGATACAGGCCACTGCTGTTTTCCTCCCGGGACACACCATCGAAACGGACTGTATTTGTATCTTCGTTGGTCAGAAGTTCGACTTCGCTCCACAGCGCCATTTTCAGGAGCTGATATAGGAGAGGATATCTTAACTTGCCTAGCAGCTAGCTGTCATTAATTAGGTTATAATACCAATGCTAGCTATTTAGCAGAGATTTACAAATAACAATAAAATATAAGGCAAATAATGGAATGACTTTTTTTATTAAGGAGATATAACCTACAGCAACTCACCAGTTTACTGTAATACTTAAACAGTTATAGCAGAGAGAGCCGACATAACGCCACCGTGTTTAGCTTTAGAATTTGGCGGGTTGATGCAGGTTGTTACGATTGAGTTGTTTGTGGTGATTGTTCCCAGAGTTTTGCCTGTCAGATGCAATGTCCTTACAGTAAAAGGTAAAAATCCAGAGCTTTCTGTAAGTTTAGCAGTAGCATCCCACGCGACACTCAGTAATCTATTATAAAATGTTCAATGCAATGTGTCTATGATCCAATATGGCTCATTTAAATGTTTAAGATAATTTGACCTGAGATTAAGAGACGCCTGAAAGGCTAAATCGAGGATAAAATCAAACCAATATAGAGGCGGGGCATTGCAGGAATATCCGGCGAGTCTTTTGTGTTGCCAGGTTTGGTGATTTATGGCCGCATTTGACGCAATGCTTAAACTTTAGGAATCATATGGCCATGTTTACATTTTTACAAAAAACGTGTATTTTTTTAAAGAACATAACAACAAAATAAATAAATGCAACAAGTTAAAAAAGAATAAGACAAAAAGGATTATAAGAATACGACTATATGTTTTTGTAATAAATGTTTGCTGGGTGTATAACCAATGACTATATAAAAGTAATTATGTCTTACAGTATTATACTATTTGTTTTTGTATTGCAGTCAAAGTATATTATTATTATTATTATTATTATTAGTATTAGTAGTAGTAGTAGTATTTCGTTTCTTAAGTTTGGCATTTACCTGAATCAGGGAGTCAAGAGGCTACAACTGGCAACCCAGATCAGATAAGCTGAGCTAGTCAAAGGGCCTCAGCAGTAAGATACCTCTCTACCTTTTCGTCTTCGTTCACAAAGGCAGCAAGAAAATCGAATTTAGGCACAAGTATTATACTTCAATATAATGTCGGTAAGTATTGTCGTGTTATTGTAATGTCGTACGTACATGGGTTTGATAGCCACTTCGTAATTTTAGTGGAAGTTTTCGGTTGTATTCATGATATTTTTCTCTTAAAGATGGCGCCTAGCGTGTGTTAGCTTAGCGGTCGAGCTAACGATAAAATTACTCCAAATATCACTGCGGTGAAGGCATAAAGAACGAAAACGGAGAGATTTGGCTGCCGTAGATTACGTGATGGGTTTCTAGCTATTCATTTCACGTAATCACTAGAATCCACACATTTAATCCAATACAATAGCAACACAGTAGCACAAATAACTGGTATGGCTAACTATGAATTAACACTGCAGTGACCCATGGTATGTCTCATCTGCTGAAATGACTGCACTTTGAAAACGGCTGTGTTTTAGTCTACGTGAGCCACACAATAAAAGGCATTATATCGTGACATTTAGTGTATTACTGCAGTTTTGAAGGATGTTAAATAGGTACTACAGTATGTTAATAAATGCTGAGCAATACTTAAAATAAAAAGCATAAAATAAAAATAACGTTGTGCCTGTGGACTACACAGCCTTACATTCCCTCCTTACTGCAACTGCATTAATGTCTGCGACATACATATTTTGATTATCGAAAACCTTCAGAATAACAGGGAAATCTTTGTTAATTAACGCAACTTTATGCACACTGGTGTTGCTTACATGCGTAATCAATGTCTAATGTATTTATTGGCGTTAATACATTAGACAGAAGCTCTATTTGTCTGTCCAGATCATCCTGTGCATGTTTTGAGTATCACAGAAAATCCGGGCTGTACTTTAAGGGTTTTTTAATGGCTCCAAATAGGCTTTTGAGGGTAGTTACCTATGTAATCAAGTGCTTTTATTATATTACAGTTCTACTGTTTTGTTTTTTACTTTAGTGAAAAGCCAAAACCACATGCATTTTACTACTCAACAAACCCCTGATCAGTTTTACTCATAGGCCATGAGTTATAGTAGATAATAGTTCTTTAGATGTATAAAATTTACTTGACTCCAAAGAACTTCACTAATTAGTTCCTGTTGTGATTTTGCATGTTTGTTTCAGGTGAGTGACAACGACTCTGTTGACTTGACCAGATCTGGCTCCCCAGTTCATCACAGAAAAAGACATATGGAGTCATCAAAGTCCCCCAGAAGCTCCAAACACCACCATTCACGGTCAAGGTCACGCTCCAGGGACCGAAAACGTTAGTATTCAGTTCACAAATGGCACAAAAAAATGTCACGTATGTTCGAGCTATAATACAAAATTTTGTTACATTCCCAGTTTAGAGGTAACCTAGACAAAAAAAAGATTGGAAGCACAAAACAAAAACAATAAACTAAAGTTTCTGATGATCCCTAGTAGTGGTGGGCAATTTAGCCTCAACATTACCAAATTTGCTAAGAGTTAATCACACATGTGAAATCTGGTCTACTTTACACACTGGCTTTGCCATACATTTGATCATCTTGTCAGACTAACAAATTTAATCTGAAATATGCTCTGCTTTTACAGGTGACAGAAAGTACAGACGCAGTCGCAGCAGGAGCAAAGAGGTAATTAATATCTTTGTTTCTATAGTTAGAAACGCATTTGATGTGATTTTAAGGACCCTAAGTTATATTCCTTGTTAGTTGTAAGTCAAGGTGAGTATGTTTTCTTAGGTTAAACAAATTATAATAGCCAAAATTAAGAAGTGAAATAAATGGCGATGGGCTTGCTCACGTGGAAAGGGTCTTTTTTTTTTTTCTTTTCTTTTCTTTTTTTTACCCTCGTTGTGCTCTGATTTCTCAAAGGAAGCTTTTGTCCTTGGTGATCTGTCATTGTTTGTAACCATTGTAAATGGTGAAGACTAGTTTTTCTCCTTTTTATTTTTTGTTAAATCCTGTGTGGAGATCACATGATAACATTTCTACAATAAATCATACTCAGCGTGCTAATGCACGAAGAGACTGAACAGAAGACCCTGCTGACATAGCAAAATAATATGCCTACTACTGGGACAGGTAACTATCTGCCATTCAAACTCCTCTTTGTCACACATTATGAGTAGAAAGTTGGATTAACTGTTGCATCTCTTGCAGCTGGGGATGGGCATAATTAATCTAATTAAACTGAAATTGAATCCAAACACGATCAAATGTGTGGGTGTAAGGAGTAAGTTGGATGC